>NW_015536497.1:1396697-1402304 GCF_001515605.1 Sinocyclocheilus anshuiensis | reverse complement strand
AAAGGCAGAACAGGCCTCTGGTTCCATGGCATCCAATGCTGATATCACTGGCTTTATTGCCCAAAGGAATGTGGGCAGAGCACAACTCCCAGTTTATTTACCCTTAGGAAAGACACAATGCCCATAAAAATGGACTCTTCTGTAATTCATAGGAGAACCTTTCTGTGAACGAACGCATCTCAAGACATTGTGTATACCATTAGTGTTCTTGTATATTGTCTTTTGAATTGTATACTGTTTTGTGTGTTATGATAGATCACTAGTTAATATAACCCCACCGATACCATGTTTAGTCTCTTTAAATTTGTCTTCTGATGATCAAAATGAGCGTTTATACTATATGTGGGTACATAGGCAATATATTAGTGTTCTAAGAATCTTTAGAAATTTTGATTCGAGTTCCATATGCAAATTACCATGCTCTCACACAAAGGGTCGTAAAACTCCCCAGTATTTCCAACCTCCCGCTTGGAATTTCAGCCTTTCTCATTGGACAAGCCCATCCTGAGAGGCGTGAATCTTCTCAGACTTTAAAAGGCTCACGCACAGTTCTGCCCAGGATCTTCTGCTAAGTCTTACACAAAGGGTCATAAAACTCCCCAGTATTTCCAACCTCCCGCTTGGAATTTCAGCCTTTCTCATTGGACAAGCCCATCCTGAGAGGTGTGAATCTTCTCAGACCTTAAAAAGGCTCATGCACAGTTCCGCCCATGTTCTTGTGCTCATAACTGGAGTCCCTAATCATGCAGATTTTTGAGTAGTATTGTACAGTAAGAAAGTTATTTTCCTTAACCAGGAAATTAACATTTTTAGAATTGACAGACAGTTGACACTGAGAGGTCAAGTAAATACTTACAGCGGATCTAAATAATGAATTAATTATTCATATTTCCCCTTTGAGCTGATTCGCTACACGTCCAACACACCCATTGACTGGACCAACACACACCAGTGAACCCTGGAACAGTTGATTGTCTGCCTAGTCTAACCTCCTGTTCTCGGCTTCCCAGAGTTTTCACAACCACTTATCCTTCATAACGATGCTTCTAATCAGGGACTAGGTGCTGTATTGTACCAAAGCCAGGATGGAAAACTCCGTGTGATTGCCTATGGCTCCCGTACTTTAACTGCAGCAGAGAAAAACTATAACTTGCATTCCAGCTAATTGGAGTTCCTAGCCCTCAAATGGGCAATTACAGAAAAATTCAGGGATCATTTGTATTATGCCCCATTCTTCACGGAGTGACAATAACCCACTTACCTATATCCTCTCCACTGCCAAATTGAACGCAACAGGGTGCCGGTGGGTAGCAGAGCTGGCAGATTTTCACTTTACGGTCAAATACCGTCCTGGAAGGGAAAATGTTGATGCGGACAGCCTGTCCAGAATGCCTCTAGATCTGGAAACATTCATGAAAGAGTGTTCAGAGGAGATGGCATATGATGTGATCGGGGCAGCCACACAAGCGGTGGAAAATCAGAATAAATTCAGTGTGTCATGGTCCATGGGTGTGTCAGCCACACCTGCAGCAATATCTCCAGAGACATCTATCATTCAATTAACAACAGAACAAATCAAACATGACCAAAGAAATGACTCCACTGTGGGACCAGTCATTCAGTGCAAATTGATAGGAAAAAACCCTCAGGTCCACAACTCAGTTGTGACATGCCTCCTTAAAGAGTGGGACAAGCTGGAAATTGATGAGAGCAGAATTCTGTACAGAAAAACGGCAAGTAGAAAACAATTGGTTATCCCAGGGCAGCATATAAATACAGTGTTAAAAGAACTCCATGATGAAATGGGCCATCAAGGTGTAGACAGGACTACATCACTGATACAGGACCGGTTTTACTGGCCGTAAATGCAAAAGGAGATAGAGGATTATGTTATGAGATGTGTGTGCCTTAAACACAAAAGACCCCACCATGAAACAAGAGCACCACTAACAAACATTGTTACCACTCAACCGTTTGAACTTGTCTCAATTGATTTTCTGCATCTTGATAAATGTAGGAGTGTCTACGAGTATATTCTCGTAATTATTGACCATTTCACACGCTTTGCACAAGCTTATGCTACAACATCCAAATCAGGCAAAACTGTTGCAGAAAAGATTTTCAATGACTATGAACTGAGATTCAGGTTCCCAACCAGAATACATCATGATCAGGGTGGTGAATTTGAAAACCAACTGTTCAAACAACTGAAAGCATACTGTGGAGTTGCGGGGTCGAGGACCACTCCCTACCACCCTCAAGGGAACGGATAGGTTGAGCGGTTTAACCGGACACTGCTCCAAATGTTAAGAACCCTCACAGAGAGACAAAAAACTAGCTGGAAAGACTCATTAAACAAACTGATCTATGCATATAACTGCACTCGCAGTGAAGTGACTGGTTTTTCACCTTTTTATCTGATGTATGGGCGCAATGCATTTCTAAACTGGGTTTGAATCTTAAGAGTATGTGTATGTAATCGTTGAACGAGAAAGGGTAAAGTTTCACTAAGTGTGTTAATACGTGTATGAGCAAAGCACATGGTGGCCGGGCCTAACACATGGCTGTGTAATAGATTTCCCCAAAGATTCGATCAGATTGGTGTTGAACAACCCAAAGAGTGCATTTAATATAAATTAACTTCATTGAGGAACTCAATTCGAGGGTTAATTAAGTGATTGATGGTTGTTCAGGTCTAGGCAATTGCACATCTTGCTGTAAACTTAGGATTTCACATTTTCATTCCCTTAAACTCATTCTTTCCTCACTTTCTCCCTTCCTGCAACTTGTATGAATATGTGAGTGCGTGTGTTTATGTGTCAGATTAGTTTATATTGTCATGTGTTTTGTGCTTACAAGTTAATGTCTTAAACTGCCGATCTTGTTACTGTGCTAATAAATAGTGTTTTCACTATACTTTGGATATTAATATCCATTGCAGAATTGATGTTATACGGCTCGTTCAGTGAATCGCTGGCCGACTCAGTGATCAGCCGTAAAACCGTGATTCTGTCCAAATTCCCTATAAAATCTTAAATTATTCCCTTTGAGCTAAATTGACCTGTTTCCCTTACAGTGGGAAAGAGAATGAGAAATGTTTCAGTGAAATTTTGCATATGGTTCTAGGTTTATATTTGCAACACATAGAAATTATATACACTACTGTAACCGGTGTGTTGTGAATGTGAGTTGTTAAGTGTGTTTAATATAAGAGATATGAGTAAATGTTCTCACTGAGGAAACATCACAGCATCACTTGTGATTATTTCTCCGTTTTTTCTCAGGGTGTTACATATTTGCTTCAGTTTAAGTGGCATGTGAGTCTTTCCGATTACAATAATGAGACATTATTTTCATTATAAATTAAGATATACTGTTTTTTCATGCCTTCTGATGTTCCTTCACTTTTATATCTTGCTATAAACTTGAAATAAAGATGAAAAACACATTTATAATTTGTATTTCGTGATAAAACTGACAGAATTAGAAAGCTGAGCTGTGTTATATTAAAAGCAACAAAACACACAATTATTGCGATTACTGGGTGGCTGGCGTGCTACAAATAATGAATGGAAGACGTTAAATATTATGTCCAATCATTTACTGTATTATACCATGAATAAAACAGCTTGTGAATAGTCACTTACATGTTATAGCCTACAGGCTACCTCAGAAAAGAAAACAATATAACTTATGTTAACGAGTTGGAGCCCACTTCAACTTTTAGAACGTTTTATTAATTAAATAGGCTACATGTGAGGAATAAAGGTTTGGATGCCACAGATGTTTTTGCGGAGTAGGTGGTGGAATTTTCACAAATTTGGAATTTTCACAAAGAAAACAGTATAATTTAATGAATAGGTTCACATACAGCGATCTGATCATTAAAGAGCTTGAAAAACACATTATTGTGAGATACATAATTTGTGTTTTGCTATAAAACTGATTTTGAAAGCTGAAACTTATATTAAAAGTAGGCCTACCAAAAGCACAAAGCTTATTGCTATTGGGTGGCTGGCGCACTACAAATAACGAATGCAGTGGAAGACATGAAATATTATTTCCAAGCATACTGTCCCAGCGAGTATGACACATGGTATGATTTTTGCTAATAATCCCACATATATTTGTAGTGTATTAAAAAAGGGTTAAATAAGAGAGCTACAGCGCCTCCCAAAGGAATGTCGATTGGGTGTGTGAGCTGATGTTAAAGTCACCATGAAATCAAAATAGAAAATTCTTATTTTTTAATGGAATATTGTAGTGTTTATTATAAATAATTTATCTGCGCTTCATTATTATTATTTTTTATTAATGTGCCCTCGTAATCTTTAATCAAAAACGTTAACCTCCCCTCCCCCTCAAAACGACTCATCTTCTCTTTTGGTCACGAGCTATGGCGCAAGGTCGGAGCTAGTGACGTGAGGGGTAAACGCTGGGATAAACGACAGGGGGAAAAGCTGAAGCTAATGCTTCACTTTATAGCACTGACACCAGTCATGAGGGAGTACGTTACCCCTAAACATTGAAAAGATATTAGGATATTACAACAACATTACTCTTAGGACATGGCAAACAAATTTTTTTCATGAATATGACTTAACCTGATGGAGGACGCGCTCAGTCATTCAGGCAGTCTCTCTCTCTCTCTCTCTCTCTCTCTGTCGCGCGCGCGCGCTGTTTAGGCATGTTTTGTGCCGTTAATCGTCGTCGTCTTCCTTAATAAATAAAACATTTATTCATGCTTGGGTGTCGGCTGCGAATCCAGTGGAGAGAAATCCCCCACCACTAACTGCAAACTGGCATTCAGATCTGCCTCCATTTTGTTGGCAACGCCCCAGCTTCCAACGATCCAATCAATTCCCGAAGGACGAAATCAAGTCCCGCCCTCTTATTTCAGATGCCGTTTCACTCGGATATATGTCACAGTAGAGAAGAAAAGACAATCGCAACTTCCGTTTCATGCCGACTTTAAGATAAAATGTTGTTCCTGTTCAGTCTGTTAATAAATATCATATTCTTGATATTAAGCCGTTTCTGCCAGTCCTTAAAATGGACTCTTCCTCATCCCAGTAAGATGATGCGGCCGCTCAGACGGAACAATATTCAAATCAATTCCGGTAGCCTGGCAACTTCTCCCGGTGCTCTCAATCCGGGCCATTTGCATACGCATTAAAGGCTATACTCTCAAAATATTATAACTTAAATTTCTATGATTTAAATTCTCAAAACATTTCGACTTTATTCTCAAAACATTTCGACTTTATTCTCAAAACATTTCGACTTTATTCTCAAAACATTTCGACTTTATTCTCAAAACATTTCGACTTTATTCTCAAAACATTTCGACTTTATTCTCAAAACATTTCGACTTTATTCTCAAAACATTTCGACTTTATTCTCAAAACATTTCGACTTTATTCTCAAAACATTTCGACTTTATTCTTGTAGTATTTCGACTTTATTCTCGTAATATTTCGACTTTATTCTCGAAACATTTCGACTTTATTCTCGTAATATTTAAAGGAGAAACAATAATGTACAGTATGTGGAAAATAATGTGTTTTTTGAACCTTAAACTGCATAAACACATTTCATTACACCAAA
>NW_015536497.1:1396389-1396687 GCF_001515605.1 Sinocyclocheilus anshuiensis | reverse complement strand
AACACATTTCATTACACCAAATACACAAAATACTGTTCTTTTTAGCAGCATCATATGACCCCTTTAAACTCAGGGACAAGTTAACTTAATTTTTCTCTCTTCTTATGCTCTCCCATCTAAATACGTAACGCTACCCTTACCAAAAAGTAGTATACTTCAAGTTTATTTTAGTAAGTATACTTAAGTAAAGTTCAAGTATATTTTAAGTATACTTTATGTTGTAAGTATACAAATATCAGTGTACTAGTAGTATACTTGTAAGTGTACTATTTCAATACTCCTTGGGACTAAATTGGCC
>NW_015536497.1:1390922-1396341 GCF_001515605.1 Sinocyclocheilus anshuiensis | reverse complement strand
AGTATTACCTCTTCATTGGTCGACATTTTATTCCATAATGTTACATAGTTTTGATACCGTTTTATGTCTGATGATGGTGTTAGATTACATGTTGAAGCATCTGTTGTTTCGGTTTCTTCTTCACTTGTGTTTTTTGGAAATTCTGTACAGAAGATGTGTACTAGCGCCCTCTACAGTATAACAATGAAAACACGGATTCTAGGAACACAAGTATAGCTCAAATATATTTAGACTTTTTCTAAGTATAAGTCAAGTATACTTAAATGTCATTTTAAGTATATTTCTGAGAAGTACATAAAGCCCATTTCTGAGAAGTACATAAAAAGTAGACTAAAAGTATACTTTCCTATTTTTAGTTTAAAAGAAGTATACTAATAGCACACTTGAATAAACTTATTTTTTGTAAGGGTAGCTAAGCCCGTCTTGGTGGTGATCGGCATCTCCAGCAGCTGCTGCTGTAGCGGCATGTCTAGCAGCCAGGGACAGCCGTTTTAAAAAGTACATTTCAACAAAATAAATAACATTATATACCACAGCACGGGACTGTCATTTGTAAGCATTTCTCATACATTTAGTTAATAAAGCTCTGATGGTGCGGTAATTAGTTTTACTCTCAAACAAAGTATGTTTGATTTAATAAAAAAGAGACAAATTAAACTCCATAAATGTAGTCCGTGTGATAGTTGGTATGCTAGTGTTCGACTGGCAAAGAACGTTTTACCTTACTGCAGAAGACTCTCAGCCAAAGGACAAAGGACAAATATATTAAAACATTACCTTCTGTGTTTGACCCATAACAATATTAGATCTGACTTTTAACTTTTGGGTTAAATTTCTCAAATTCCACCTGTTTTATTACATTTGTCCACTGCTTATAAACAGTTGTACATGACATTGAGGATGCTACCACAGGGTGGCGCTGTGGTCATTAAAATAATAAAATAGTCATAAAATCTAATAAAGAATCCATTTCTCACTGGGCTGTCTCTCCGCTTACCATTCCTGAGACATTTTAGTGGGCAACAGTGTGGATAAACATGGCATTGTACATATGAAATTATGCAGCTCTCTGGTATTGATTTGATTAAATAAACATTATGAGATTGTTAATGTCTGATGCTACTGTGATAACACTGTACAATGAACCGAGAGAACATGAGCTGAATTTAAAGGCTGAATCCTAAATATTGCTTTGCATTTACTAGAAATTTGACGATTGTGATCTGGTTCAGCCCTGTTTTCTTATTTTTATTTAATGATCTTCTGTCAAAATACTGTTTTATAGAACATGCAGTGTATGTTTTCCATTCTGTCCAGCTGTGTGTATGAAATTGCTGGAATTTTGCTGGAATATTATGTCCATTGTTTTGCATCTAAAGATACAAAGTGATGGAAATAGTATGTCATTTGCATAGGAGAGACCAAAGTGAAGGTGTTTAGGCATATTGCACAATGCCATTTTCAGCACAACCCTAACAAAATGTATCATTAAAAAGCACCAAAATGTATGATGAGATATCTTGCATATTGGTGGAGGGTGATGATTTAGGCTTGTTTTGCAGCCACAGGATCTGGACAGCTTCCAGTCATTGAGTCCACCATGAACTCCTCTGTATAATAAGTATTCTAGGGACAAATTTGAGGTCATCTGTCTAACATCTAAAGCTTGGCTGAGATTAGTTATAGAACAGGACAATGACCCTAAGGACACCAGACAGAAAATTGAACGGCTGAAAAATAAAAAAATTGAAAAAGTCATGGTCATGGAATAACCAGGTAAAGAACCCAAATCTAAACATTCTTTCAACATTTACTCATCCTCGTGTGGTTCCAAGTATGAGCCACGTGATTAAATTGAATTTTGGATTGGATAAATTTAAGCTTGAAAATAACTTGGTAACCAGCAAATACTGGAGTTCATTGACTTTTACGTTCATTTTACATTCCAATGTGACAAAATGATGATGACAGAAAATTAAAGAATATTAATTTTAGTATCCTTTGAAGCTGGACAGCAGTGTTCTCAAACTATAATGAACTGAAGAAATGTTGTTATTTTTTTTCATACATCTTCACTTTTTTATTTCCCCGGGTTAAATACTGTTGAAGCATAACATGTTATGTGTTGTTGTTTGTCGCCTTAAATTTACCGCTTTAAATTTTTACCATATTTGTAATGTCTTAATAAATAATATAACACAATAATGATAAGAGGGTTTTTTCGTTCCATTGCTCTATTCTTTAAAGGAATATTTCTCCCAAAAAATAAAATTTGCTACATCAAAAGATGTAGATGAATTTAAATTAGAAATTTAGCATTAAAACATTAACTGATGGATTGGAGTCATGTGGATTACTTGTGGATTCAGAATATTGTAATGTTTTTATCAGCTGTTTGGACTCTCATTCTGACGGCACCTATTCACTGCAGAGGATCCATTGCTTTAATTGTTTTCTACACAAACGCTTCTTGCTCATGCTTGAACGCTGCATTTTTAAACTGTTGTGTCAAATTAAAAGAACAAAAGAACAAAGATTCCAACTTTTAAACACATAACAAGACTGTACTTCATCACACAATTTTTAAACACAAAAATGCTTTCTATATGAACTGAACTTGTCTAAAAAGGAGAGAAGAGAGAGAGAAGAGAGAGAGAGAGAGAGAGAGAGAGAGAGAGAGAGAGATAATAAACCACAATCAGCATATAGACTGTTTCCCGCTCTCTGACTAAATGCTCACTTCAGAACATCTGTCAGGCTCTTTATAGCCAACCAGCAGGGTTTTGTGAAAGAGAAATATTTTTGGTGAAAGCTCTTGTACCACTCTTGTCTTTTGCAATGGGACAAATCCTGACATACAGTGCTCCGCTTGGCAGCTCATCTCTCTTTTTTGTAATGATCATTAGAATCATTCGTCCTGCTGCTTCAGTGTGACCTCATTGTCACGTCCCATAGGTCAACATGTGTCTGCCAAACACTAAGGCCACAATCATGGAGAGATGTGTCAGCGGTCCTAGGGAGGTGGCAGCATTCTGGTGCCAAATATCAGTTAGTAATGGATTATTGTCATGATAATCATCTAAATATGAAGAGATGTAAAGATGTAAAGCATATTTAATGTGTGCTATGATACAGTTATCACCATTACCTTCTCTGGCCTCCCTAACAGCTTTACAATCCCAATTAGCTCTCTTGGCAACAATATTTGCCCTACTTCATGAGAACATTAATCACATACCCATGTACTTTAAGTCACATAATTTCCCTGGTGTCCTGGGGCTCTGGTGCAACCTCTCATTGCAACAGTCCTCCTGGATTATGTTTATACTGTGAGCATCCTCAATGATTCTAATGATGTCAGTGTATTTTTGAGTCTGCTGCCCTTTTGCTCACACATTTTAAAATGAAGTCCCTGGCAAAAATGTTGCATTATTGTGCTACTTGCAACGATGAAATATTTAACTTTTACTTTTTTAGTTGGTATTGCTGTTATAATCAGGTTGATTACTGCCAACTCTAAGCAGATGATTCAAGACATCAGTATAGATATTCAATCCCTGGCTGATGTAAGCAAGCAAAATACTTTAGCAATCTAAATAACTGAGGTGGCAGTATTAGCGTGTAACATGAAGAAATTAAATAAAGAAGCAAAAAGTAATACAAATAAATCAAATTTCTGAAAGTTCATGCCCAGGGTGATTCAAAGATTTCAGTCTACAGCAAGGTTGAGCATGAGGTGTTGTGACTCAGAGGAATATTAGTTGCCTAAAGTGCAAGAGGTCAGATTGCTTGACTTATAACTTGAAGTAAAATAAAATCATTAAAATGTCAATTAAAATTAAACACAAAATTTGATTTGTTCAAACTTAAATATATTTAAAATATTTATTAAAATATTTAAGCAACATTTATCAATGTGAAAATCAGTCCTGAAATGTATTATAAATTAATCAAATGTATTTAAAAAATCAATTAAAATGTATTATTTAAAATGTTTAAGCAACAGTTGTTAATTTAAAAATCAGTGTTAAAATGGATTAAAAATGTATCATCATGTACTTACAAATATTGAATAAAATATGTATTATCTAAAATATTTAAGCAACATATATTAATTTACAAATCAGTATTTAATTATTAATTATTAATTATCACAAATTATAAAAAATAAATCAAAATATTTAAAAACATTTAAGCCGCATTTATGTTAGTGGGAAATATATTTAATGAACTTTACAGTTTTTTAACACTTGTTGAGGGCGGTTTCAGCCTCTGTTTTTACTCAAAATGAAGTGAGACACAATCACAGATTTTAAGGATTCTGACAACTGAACTAAGCACAGATTTTCATGATTCCGAAATAAAAGACAGGGGCAAATCAGGGTCTAGCAATGCCTTTTGTACAATAAAATGTAATGTTTTGGCCATCACATTTCTGTAATAACTGTATATGGTTCACTGTCCATTTGCCTGTGAGAGGAGGTAAGGTTTAAAAAAAAAAAAAAAAAAACCTACAGCCAACAATAAAAATCTCGTTTATGATGTCTTGAAACTGAACTCCAAGAAGATTGTGGCCTCTTTTGACTGTGTGTTGAACCCAGAAAAAGTGCCACAGACATACAGAAATGTGATACATGTTTCAAGGTTGTGTAGTGCTTTAGCTGTAATAATGCTCAGATAAAAAAGGGGAAATATGTGTGTGCGTCTTAACAGCGACAGATCTTACAGAGCTGGCAGAGCTTCAGCATTGCAAACATATGGAGAGTGGTGATCTGGCTCTCTTTAAGCAGCCTAGCAGATGACTGATTAGATGGCCTGATTCCTCCAATTATTTACATTTGAGGCATCCATGGGAACCTTCAGCAGGCACATTAGAGCTTGTTTGGAGTGTAATGAAACTGGCCTGAAGTAAAGGAAAAGTAATACAATTAGTGTAGTGCTGGTCATTGCAGTAATAAACCCGCATGTCAACAAGAGAGTTGTGTGGTCAAATTAACATAATTTCCTGAACTAAAAAACTAATTTTCTTCTTGCATAATACTGTGGGTATAGAAAAGAATCACTCCCTTTAAAATAATCACATTTTGTTGCTTTGCAGCCTGAAATGAAGACACAGTTTTTCTTTTATCCAGCTGTATTTACTCAGTGAAACTTACAACATCCAAGTGAAAGATATAACACCAACATGTAAGAAAAAAAAAAAAGAATCGGTTGGAAAAAGGACCCCCCCCCTCCTAAAATTGACTTGTAAACTCAGTCAGGTGTAGCTAATCTCCTTCTCAATGGCACACAAAGCCATTTGACTTTCACCTGTGATCAGCTGTGCTCATTTTGTTTAGCTCAGCATGAAAAGAGCTTTCCTGGAGCGTTTCAGTCCTTGGTAGTGCAACTGAAGCAAACAATCAACTATGGGTGGCAA
>NW_015536497.1:1378506-1390724 GCF_001515605.1 Sinocyclocheilus anshuiensis | reverse complement strand
GTGGTAATTTTGATTAGCTCAGTATGAAAAGAGCTTTCCTGGAGCGTTTCAGTCCTTGGTAGTGCAACTGAAGCAAACAATCAACTATGGGTGGCAATGTGCTGTTAAAAGATCTCCGGGATAAAGATATGGACAGGCACAAGTCAGGAGATGGATACAAAAAAATTTCAAAGGCTTTATCAATGCCTAGAAGCACAGTGAAATCTATTATTAAGAAGTGAAAGGTATTTGGAAGCACAGTGAAGTCTATTATTAAGAAGTGGAAGGTATTTGGTACAACACACAGACCCTCCCTGGATCAGGATGTTTCCAGGAGGAAACTGGTCAGAGAGGCGAACAAGAGGCTACTGCAACTTTGAAGCAGTTGCAGGAATTTATGACAAAGTGTGATCATTGTGTGCATATGACAACAATATCACTCATTCTCCACAAATGTGGCTTGTATGGGAGGGTTGCAAGAAAAAAGCCACTTCTCAAGAAAAGCCACATGCACTCATGACCGAATCAAAGCACACCTTGAAGATTCTGAGACAGATGAGACTAAAATTGAATTATTTGACCTCAACACCAAATTAAATGTCTGGTGGAAATCCAATACAGCTCATCATCCAAATAACAGCATTCTTACAGTAAAGCATGGAGCTGGTAATATCCTGTTATGGGGGTGTTTCCAAAACTGACCACACAGTGGTTGAAGGAAAAAAGGTGAATGTCCTTGCATGGCCTAGTCAGAGCCCAGATTTAAACCCCACTGAAAATCTGTGGAATGACTTGAAAACTGCAGTCCACAAACGATCACCATCAAATTTAACTGAACTTGAGCAGTTCTGCAAAGAAGAATATGTAGATGTCCAAAGATAGTAGAGACATTTCCCAACAGACTAAAGGCTGTAATTAAAGCAAAAGGTGCTTCAAAAGAAACACACACACACACACACACACACAAAAAGGGGTGATCCATTTTCCAACTCAGTGATTGTGTTTGTTTGGTTTTTTTCTGACATGTTGGTGTTATATCTTTCACTCGGATGTCCATCTTCACTTCAGTCTGCAAAGCAACAATATGTGATTATTTTAAAGGGGGGTGATTCTTTTCTATACCCACTGTACAATAGGAAACACTTTATCATACGCTTGGATATGACTCCAAGCTTAAAATCAATGAACATGTCAATTATTAATCTGGATGATTTATGCAGTTGACCCTTAATAATGGTCATAAATTGCGTGAACGAACACCTGAAATGGAGCTGTGAACATAATTCTAGCACAAATTCAATCAAATTCGCTGTCTAATTCATAATTTGTAATTTCAACAAAGATAAATTAAAGGTAGGGTATGTGATTTTGGATAGACTAGCAATAGCAAGCTAGCTTTGAAAACATAAGATCCCACCCTCTCTGCAAATCACTCTCCAAAGCCACGCCTCCTCTAAAACACATGAACAGTTACAGGCAGACCAGAGGCTAACCAGCGACATGATGAGAGGTGGCATTGGTGGAGGGTTGAATACAACACTGTCAGATTAGCTCATGTCTCATTCACCGATGAGAAAACATTACAGTACAAAGCGCATAATATTACAATAATAACGCCTTAAATTCTGGCTCGATCTGTAATAGCGTAATGGACCACGCTAATGATTTATCATATCTGCACAAACAGGGTGTAGGGAGGAATGCAAATACATGTGTTGACAAGCAGGCAGGACTGCCTATTGTTTTCATCCAAACAGCTGAGGTCACCCTTTTCCTCTACACATCTGTGAAAATGTTCACATGTCAGGCTGAAAACAATGGCGACAGAAGGAGGAACCTGAAATCCAGCTATAGCCCATTTTATTTCTGGTGTATTATCAAATTACTGCCTATCTGAAAGCACACTATTGACAGCTGCTGTAGCCTTGCAAACCAAAGGGATATCAGCCAGAGAGTTGCAGCCGATCATCAACCACTGTGCAGAAGGAAAGGCACATAGCTGACTGGGGAACAGTCAGGTGGCCAAACAAGGTTCATTTCCAAACATTGATTAATGGGATGGCGGGAGTGTAAATGCTTTCTCACATCCCAGATGGGGAGAAAGCTCCGAGGTTGTTTTCCTCTCAATGGAGGCAGTCTGTTCTAAAGCAGAGCATTCAGTCTAAAGTAAATGGGATGTTGAGAAGGGTGCTCTGGGCGGCAGAAGCATAGAACGTGATCAGTTTTTCCAGAACGGGGGTATATCTCATACCCTCATTCTGCTGGAATATCGTTGAGGGACATTAACTGGAAAATGAGTTCTTTTCTGGCCTTTGTGAACAATCTTATCAAGTGTATATGAATACTAGAGAAAAAGAGTCTCACAATGCAACACAAAATGGGGGTCCTTCTGTGTGTGAACTTGATCCAGATTATATATGCTTCAGCAGAGTTAAAACACGTGGTGGCTGTTCATACAGAATGCATTTTTGCATTCAACTGCGGTACTTTTTCACTGTAAACACGCATTAGGCAGACATCTTTAATGTTCAACTTTTTAAAAAGTCCTATTGTCAAACACCTCTGCTAAAAAAAAAAAAAAAAAAGAAAGAAATAGAAACCATCACAGAGGTTCTAATGGTTTCCAATACAAATGCCATTAGAAACAATGCAAACCACCAACGATTAAAACCATTACAATGGTTTCCAGTAGCAGTGTTGCCAAGTTTGGTTTTTCCATGGAATTGGGCTACTACGGATATTTGACATTGCATTAATGTAAGTTATGTAGGTGACGGTCGAGCTGCCAAGCTACCATCTTAAGATGGATTTTCCAACAGCAGTGTTCCAAGATCTCTGGGTTGTCAGATTTTTAAACAAGTTCCATGCAGACTCCATTCGAAAGTATCAAAGACTAGAATACAGAATGGTAGGAAAAAGAGGGAAAGCCAATTGGCTATATGCTGCCAGTTCACCTTCAAGAGAACAGGTGAGTGTTGTCAGATTCCTCTCCAGCTCTCTGATTGATGGTCTTGTCTCCTGCAAACAGGTGAAGGAGAGGGGCTCGAGCAACTGCCAGCGGACTAAGGAGGAAAAACAGGCATGTGCTTTTGTTGTAGAAGCATCTACAATAGGGAAATTTGTGAATAATGAAGAGGCAGATCCAGCAGCTAATCTGAATTTGAGCGAAGTGTGCATTTTTAGTGGTGCATGGTAATTGTCAGTCTACTCGCGTTTACATGCGTTGAAAACCAACGGGTGTTTTGAGCAGCTGTGTTGATACTCATCACACACCCTCACTCTGATTGTGCAATGGGTGTATTGGATGCAATTATAACATTCTCTGTTAATTAGATGAACCTATATTTCTTCCCCCACATCCATGTCTAAATTTATGTGAAAGATCTGCAGGTAATTGTCATGCATAATGTCATGGTTACAAATGAGTTTACAGGGTAGCTATAAAGAAACACACTCTCTGGGCAGTTGTCTTGCATTTAAACTACAATTACCATGTAGAGCAGTGATTGATTGGGTGACCACACAGTACAACAGGCAGTAAGGTAGTTTTAATGGCCTGATAGTAATTAGACCTATTTCAGGAATCACTGGAGTGTATTGCAATGGAGAAAAAAAAGGTAAATTTATCTATTAATTAGAAAACAGGGTAACATGACCTTTACACTTAAGTCTGTATATTTATATGTGTATATTTATACTGATTGTATTAATATACTCTATAGTCATTGGCTGACTGTAGAATACATTATTCCGGATATACAATTTTTTAACGGCTACCCGCCAAAAGTCAAAGCAACCGGATCTATCCATAACATCCCACATTTCTGAACATTTCCCTCAATGTATGCACTGATATAAATTCAATAAAAATGACATGATCAAGTCAACACATGTTTTTACATTACTTTAACTCATCAAATTAATTTAACCAATTCCATTCATTAGTCAACAAGATTGTAAGTCAGTTTAGTATAATTTAAGTGGAAATGACTTGTACAGCCAGTTTGAGTATACTTAAAAATTGCAGGCAGCAGTTGAAGTAGGGAAAACATTTTCACAGAAAGGAACAAATACATGTGATTTTTTAATATGTAGTTGATGATTTTAGTTAATGCACAACAAATAAGTCATAAAATAAGTCATTTTGTGTTAGAGGGTAGAGTACAACTGGAAATGGATTTATTTATATATAATACATTTATAAAATGTATTAATTATTTATTATAGTCTGGGATTTGTGGATACCTTTGAAATGTACTGTAATACGCAACACTGCTCAACACACTTTCGAGTATATATTCCATGTCTCCTGAAGCCAATAGCTTTGTGTGAAATTTTAGTCATAGTTGTTAAAGCTAACATAAGGCTTTAGTCATAATGAACAATTTTTGTGAACTTTACTAAGGGAGGTCAAATCAAGCTACAATAAATGTGAATATTTCTCAAATGCCACATATATCAGCCAGTTTTCCTTTCAATTATCAGTAATAATAATAATTTTTTTTCTGCTGACCTTTTGTTGGCACACCAGATCTGCTGTTGAAAGAATGTGCTGTGGTAATGAGTAGCAAAGCTGTGGGTGAAATGGTGTTCTTGCTCGTGAGGCTGCTGTTTTGTGTGGTAATTTGCAGATACTAACATCCAGCGTGTCTCTCATGACCATGGCAGCCTTCTAATCAAATAAACAGCAGAGAGGTTGAAAGGGTCTGCCGTGCTATTGGAGCAAAGAAACTGCTCCATTTCAGCTCTGCGTTAGGCCGATGCCTGTGCATCAAATAGCAGGATAAACTTATGGTAAAACCTCATACAACTTCAGCATTAAGTCATCTCCAGCTGTGAGGATTCTGTCATTACTTACTCACCCTCATGTTGTTCCAAACCCGTATGACTTACTTTCTTATATGGAACAAGAAATTGGATTGAACAGTCATTTCATGTCTTCTCTCCCTCAAAGGAAAAATGCAGATATAAAAGTAGTCCATGTAATTATATTTCAAGTCTTCTGAAGTCATAAATGTTTCGGAATGACATTAAGAAAATAATAGTACATTTATTCTTAGTATACAGCATCATATAGGTTAACAAGTTTAGAGAGCCTGTAACATTTCACAGAAATGTAAGTCCTTTATACATTATAGCTCATCATTTTAAATGCTGTTCAGGTTGCATGAATGTAAAAATGACTCTCAAAGACACGGTTTCGCTACTTTCGTGAACATAATCATTGTTATTATAGAAAGTGTTCATGTTGAAATGCCTTCATAGTCTTACATCATTTTGCAGCTCTTCAACATTATGTAGGAGAAAACTACCATATATATATATATATATATATATATTTCTTGCTCAAGCAACAATCGTAAAGGAGTATTATAAATCGCACAGTGTGCGCAGGGCTTTACCATACACAGTGTCTTGTAATCTTGTAATGTCATCTGTATAGTTCTGTTGATGGAGTAATCCTGTGTTTGTGTCTAGTATTTCCTGTCCTACTACTAAGTGCATATCAGTGGGCGGGGCTACATGGCAGTGCTGTAGAAGCAGGCATTGATCTTCTCCAGTGGAGGCGGTGCTTAGACATACTATTACGTCATAAAATGTCACATTCCAAAACTAGTCGTTTTCTGAGCTTGGTCTCAATAAAAGCTGTTTTTAAACTAACGAGAAAGTTTTGAGTTTTGAAACTTACAGGATTTTTTTTATAGTACATTGACATGTTATATATCCAGGGAAATGTGATTTCTCAGTTCATGACCCCTTTAACACAAAAGAACAAAATTAATACCCTGCTAGTCATCTAGTGACAACAACAGTATTATGGCCTTCATCTCTCATTTCCATTGATATAAATGGCTGACACCCAGGGCATCAGAAATTCATGAAGGTTGGCGTGTTTACTGGTTGGCATGAGTATACTTGAAGGCAGCAATATGTAGGCTACTGCAATAAAATGAGGCAATTTTAATTTTAACTGGACAGCAATAAATAGTCGTGTCATGCAGCTTGACAAATGTTTTTAATATGATTTGGATATATTAAAATTAAGGTAACATTTAATGACATTTAACAGAAATTGCTGAAACCCTCAAAAAATCTGCATACACAGGAAAAATGGCGGAGTTGTTTTTCCAGAGTTAATCTTTTTTTCCTCAAAAATAGTTGTTTTTACTCTATTTTGAGTGTACAGAGTAAAATGTGCCAGTAGAGTGGGAGCAAAATTATAGAGTAACTGTGACTCCTCCCCAAACTGTTCTCCTCCCTTCGTTGATTAAAATGTGTCAGTAGAGTGGGAGCAAAATTATAGAGTAACTGTGACTCCTCCCCAAACTGTTCTCCTCCCTTCGTTGATCCGCCATTACTGTTAATCACGGCCATCGACCGCTGCTGCTTGTGGGCTTAGAAGAGAAGATGCGCTTCTGCTGGATGGTAAAGTAAGTAAAGTTTCAAAGTCTTAGTATTTATTTGAATAATATTCGCCTCTGTTTTGAGCTCAGATTATTTTGCCACGTTTTTTGAACATTATAATCGAGATCGCTTCTCATGTTAGCTTGAGAACTAAATTAGGCAAAGTTATCTTGAAAGCAAATAACTGTTAGCTAACATATACAGTATGAACATTACGAACGTTAATTGACACCAGTGAAACTAGCTAGCTGCCTATCAATTGTCTGTCCACTAAACTATTGTGACGAGTGGTTCAAGTTGTGCACCACATGTACTTGACTCGGCAAAGAGTTAAGTTGACCTTAGCCTTAATTGTGTTGTTGGAGCATTTTGATGTGTATTAGCCCTATTCGGACGGTATGTTAACTGTTTCTCATGGGAACATAAGGTATTTTCAACATTTACAGGGGCTAGTCGGTGATTTTATTGCAGAATGTCGGTGTTTCAATTCAAATTTCACCGTTTGAATCCTTTTTGACCACTGCGGAACACCGTACGATAACTTTTGCGCTTCACTGTAATTTGCATGCATTTTTAATGTACACTTTTATTACTGAAATGCTGGGAAGTAGGCTATCTACAAGAACAATATTTAATCAGCGCTCCTCCTCAGCCAGAGGAGAAAGGGGAAAAAACAGATAAACATTTGAAATGGGCCATACAGCAAGTTGTTAATATTAGCCTACAATTAGGCTATATACATTAAAGATATAAACCAAGCAATTTACCTCATGTAAATATAAGGCTGAATTAACTTATTTAAATGATTATATTTTAAAATGACATCCATCACTTTGAGATAAAAAAATAATCAAAACCTTTTACATTTGAAATGTTTTTGGAATGTGGTAAGAAATAAACTTTAACATTGTTAATATCATTAATACTTTTCCCTAAATTAATACTTTTTTTTAATAGTAATATAAGTGTATGATTGTGTCTTATGTTGAATAAAAATAACTCTCTTACTTCCTTTGGCATTGCTGGCCTTTGTCAGTTTGCCAATGGTTTGTCTTCCTTCAGTTGCCAAAAAATCGTCCTACAATGGATGTTAAAGTCTTTGATGAGTCAAAGTCAGAGGTTGATGAGGAATCATTCGACTACCTGCTGATATGACCAGACCTTGGTGTCCTAGAAATTTTCATCCCAGGCACAGCTGAGTAAATTTTACTTGGGCAAATTTACTGTGTACACTGTCATTTATGTGATACCTTCTGTGAGTATTGTCTATGTGAACCACAGGCATCAATTGGTAAATTTACATGTAAAGGAAGACAAAAATATACCTAAGGATGTGAAGCACAAATGTGATTGTAAACATTAGGCCCACCTCTAAAAATTAGTATGTTATTCAGAGTGATGGAAACTGATAGAAAAATAGATTTCTTATCCTGTGGTTCCCTGTAGTAGACAACATTAGTACAACGTGTTGTAAGTCCGTCTGCCATTTTAGTTGGCAAAAACGTATTTTTCGTTCTCCTCTTACACCACTTCACTGATTCTCACGAAATTTTGCATGTATCATCTAAAGACACTAATGACAAAATATTATTATATAATTTTATATATACCCAGGGGGGCGTCAGCACCTGTCAAGGGGGGCGCGAGCATCAGTTAATTCAGAGAAGTTCCCTTGAAAATGTATGAATATGAGTTAACAAATCTTTAGCCATCCACTAGGGAAATTTTCTTTAAGCCCCGAGTTTCCGAGTTGGGGGCGTGTCAGTGAGAAAACGTGTTGGATGCAATGGACGCACGCATCCAAAGACTAGATATGCAGCATCTGTATTGATGGTAAATTTGTTGAAATTAATAAAATGATAAATTTTTTTGTAATGTAAAATAAAACTATATGTTACATATACAGAATATTATATTATTGTATAATTACCAAAGAACATATAATGATTCAGTTTACATCACCTTCATAAATTGAATAAAAACAGAAAAAATCAAAAACACAATGACGCACATTCTTTATTCATAATTTTGTAGATGTAAAGTTTAAAAGAATGTTGAATTTTATGGAAAAAAAGTAAAATCGCCATATTGTTCCGAGCAAAGTGACTTGAACGCACCTGACGTCATTACGACTTGTCAACTCATAAGTACGAACGTCCCAGGAGGACTTGAACGCAGCATTAGAGCGGAGTTGGCTCGAGTATCAGTCACGCTCAGTGTTGCCAAGACCGCGGTTTTCCCACGGAATTGGGCTACTTTAACACTTGCCTTTTAGGTGGGTTTCAGCCCCCCTATCTGTCACCTTAGCCCCCCAAAACTATCTTAACGATCAGGCCAGAGCTGCTTCCTCGAGAAAGTTTTTCATTCTCACGTGTTGTCAGTCTTGAGTCTTGTCAGTTTAAACATTAAGGACAAATGGTCTAGGAGAAGTTTGTAAAAGTAGGTATATAAAACAGCTCAAAATGGTGGAATACTTTTATGCAAGGCAAAAAATCCCAAAGATTCTTGGCCATTCTAAAAATTGCAATAGAGTGTCAGTGCTTCGTGCTTGAACCCCTAATAATAAGAAAATACAAATACAATAGGGTTGCTGCACCTTCGGTGCTTGGACCCCTAAAATTTTTTTTTTTTAAATCTTAAAGGTTACACAACACTTTTTATAAGGCTGCACTGCAAAAAAATTATAGCGATATTTTTTGTCTTGCTTTCCAGTACAAATATCTAAGGATTCTCAAGACACAATTACTTGTGATGCAAAATGACGTAAGATATTAAGTCGTTTTCTGAAAAATGTAACAAAATATCTGTCAACAGGGTAAGACAAATTATCTTTTCCCTTTGAATTATGTTTATTTTTAAGATATTCTTTCTTTTCTTTTTTTTTCAAAACTTTCAAAAACTCACTTCATTTTGTGACATTTTGTCATTTTGCATATCAAGTAAATGTACCTTGATTTAAGAATGTTTAAATATTTGCACTGGACAACAAGGCAAAAATACTTTTAAATCATTTTGTCCTGGGTTTGAAATTTTTCACTGCCTCTCATGGTAAATTATTTACCCAAAATGAACATTTTGTCATCACTTACTCATCTAAATTTAGTTTTTTTTTTTCTGTACAATGTAAGTGAATGGTGACCATGGCTGTTAAACTACATTTTCAAGGATGTAATTGAAAACCAACTTAAACTTCAATCTGTGCCTCGCACAATGCTGTTAAATGCTTTCAGAATAATTCAAATATATATTTCATGATTTATATGGACATTTGTAATACCTTAATGATGATTTTTTTTATAAAGTTTGGAGCTTTAAAGTTGGTCCCCATTCACTTTCAAAGAGCAGCTTAGACATTCAATAAAATCTCTCTTTTTGTGTTCCACAGAAGAAAAATCTCATACAGGCTAAAAACAACAGGTTGAGTAGGCCTAAATTATGACAGAATTATACTTTTTTGAATGAATTATCCTTTAAAGTGGAAGTGAAGCAGTCAGTCAAGTTTACATGATTTAGTAAACTGATTTCCACTTTAATTAAAAAATACATAACAAACACAATTAATGTAACCATTGTAAAGAAAAAAAAAGGATGTTTTGTTATAGCTTTTGGAGTAAGGCCAGTGAAGTAATATAAGCATTTCTTTACTTTCTGAACACACAAATGTTATTTTAACACACAATTGTTTTTTTTATTTTCACCATAGTTTGAAGGAATGTCCAACATCAAACTGTCTACATCACGAAGTTTTGATCGTGGTATCCCAAACATTGTTTTCGTTATGTGAGGTGCAATGTAAAAAACAACGCTTCATACAATACCATTCATGTGGCATCTTCATTGTTATGTCAGACCTTTCTAGATGATAATACAAAATTTGGCATTAATTGGACAAATGGTCTAGGAGAAGTTTGTAAAAGTAGGTATATAAAACAGCTCAAAAATGGTGGAATACTTTTATGCAAGGCAAAAAATCTATATTTGCATTACACTGGCTCGCTCACCATTAGTGGCATGTAACATACTGTGAATACAATTAGCTTACCTGCTGTTAACAGGACGATAAATCTAATCACCTATCTGAATGATCAGGCTAGTCCTGCTTCCTCAAGAAAGTTTATCATTCTCACATTTTAAGTCTTGTCAGTTTAAACATTGTTAAACAGTGTTTTAAGCCATTCAAGTGTGAGACAGTGCTAAAGAGATTTCAATGTGATATTCGCACGCTGTGATATATCGTTTCTGTGCACACGCACACAAAAAGCCGCAGCTCAGATGGCACTCGAGTATCAAACTGAGTTATCTTTCGCATCTGCTGGAGTACATGCACACAAAATTATGTCAGAATGGCTGTTTTGACGAGTATCCACATAAACACGTATTGTTTTTGACCCACTCTTCAGCCCAAAGCAGCGGGTTCAAGACTTCTTCCACCTGTAATGGTAGTACACTGTCTAAATCGTTCCCTATCCCCTATATAGTGCACTATGTGCCATTCACCATATAGAAAACATTAATTCTGTGAACAAGTGACCGATTTCAGCCACTGCTTCAGCATGTATTTATAGTGTGGGGGGCGGGACATTTCAGATTCTAGAGAGCATTTGATTGGACAGAAAATTTGATGAGAAGCTGAAGTGCAGGTTGATGTCATCAAAATCATTGATCCATATTGGCGGAAGTGAGAGACTGTAAGTTTTGAATGCTTGTATATTCGAAATGCGAATTTTGTCATTGTTTGGAGCACACTAGCTTATAGATAAAAACAAGGCTAACGTATTCATACTAAAAGCAAAACATTTTGATTTAATGGGAACTTTAAAAAATGAGAGACTTTCTTTGCGATAAAGATTTCTTATTAGGATCTGGGTTTGAAAATGCACTGCATTTTCATGCAAATACATGCACATTTTCATGCCTCATGCAAAAAGACACAAATTACTATTACTAAATTATTTATGAATAAATCAGCATTATGTTTAAGTTAAGAAAGGCTGTATGTATCTCAAAAAAAGCTAATGCATGCATCTGATTAACGTTCTTAAATATGTAATATTTTCCATCTAATAGTGGATTAATTAATCAGCTGAAAGCCTTAGTCGTAAAGCCTAATTTCTAGTATTTAACTTTTGAATAGTCTTCAATAGAATTAAGCCTAAATTAGCCTAAATAGGGTTGACTGGTAATACTAACCAGCTAAACCTTTCTCATATGAAAGCCAAATCCCAGTCAAAGAATAAAGAACTTCAATTCTGGAGTTTTCAATTCTTCAATTTCGCCATCCTCTCTTTTTCTAGATCTAAGACATGAAATCAGAAACCAAGGTCGAGCTTTTAAGAGATACTTAGAATGTGGGCTGTCAATATTTCATCAGTATTAATCCTGTAAAGTCACAATTTGACATTGTTGCAAAGACTTTTGAAAAGACAAAGCCACGAAGACGAAAAAAAAGTATGATTCGTTCAACTGAATTCACCCTTTTACGCACAGACAAGGAACCAACTGTCAATAAAATGGCCGACTAGTAACCATGAGCATAATGAAAGGATCAAAGTCATTAGCAAACATACAGATATTTCTACTTATTTGTATTGTGAGTTTAAGGTTAAAGACAGAGGAATATTTCATGAATTATAGTTCCCTTTCAGTCGGTCACTCCCGACGTCACGTCGGTTGACCGACGAAATTGGGATCTCGCTGAGAGGGACCAATCCACTTCGAGTGTAAACTAAACGAGCCAATGCACATTGGCATGCGATTATTGCATCCAGCTGCTGCTGATCACAGCGTGAGTATAAGTAGGCAGCAGATGCAACGCATATTCAGCTTTTCGCTTC
>NW_015536497.1:1370134-1378443 GCF_001515605.1 Sinocyclocheilus anshuiensis | reverse complement strand
GTTAAAAAAAAAAAAAAAAATTTTTTAACCCTTTTTCTGTTAAACAGTTTGTGTGGCTGTATATCTTTTGAAACTGAATTGTTTAAGTTCACATATGCTAAAAGTGGACTCAAAAATATGTAAATTTCTGCATCTCTGATACTGTGATCTATTACCTGAAGACTCACAAAGATGATACAAGCATGCATTAAGAAACTACTTCCATTATAAATAATTTAACAACTGATCATAGACTATCAGACACACTAAATAAGGCATGCTTTGTTAAAACCGGTTTGCTGATTGAGACATCAATCAATTCTTTTTCATTGTCATTTTTCATTCATGCTAAGATTAGACAGCCTTAATGTGATTATCTATAAACTGCTTTACGATGCTCAAATAAAAACTCATTGTGCCTCTTGTTGGGGTCAGTTAGATTCACACTGACACTTGCTTGCCTTTTCAGCACAGATTTTTTTTGGCGTTTTCTAATTTGAAGGTTGAATTTTTTATTTTTTTTTAATAATCTTTTGATCTGACACAGTCTTTATATAATGATTTATAAAAAGCCCAGCAAGAATCTCAAGTGCACAGAATCTTGTGACGCAGTGCACAGTTACACTGAAAGAAATTTGGATTTACTTTGACATAGTTTTTGCTCAGAAATTGCTAGTAAATTTCACAATTAATTACACAGAAACAGCAAGTAACAAGCTGAATTAAACTTTTTTTTTATTATTACATTTTTAAAGTGAAAAGTGAAAGTGAAAATAGTAAAAAAAAAAAAAAGTATAGTGACTTCAGTATTGATTTTACGGTGGCTTTTAAACTTTTAAAAAATAAAGAACCAGTAAAACACTCAAAGAACTTAATTTAGATCTTAAAACAGAGAAAGTATATATATTGTTACATGTACAGTGTTCATCTTGTTGCCTGGCTGTTTTCTACTTGGTAATTGACAAATTGTATTATCTTAAAGCTAGGGTTGGGTATGTACCGGACCGAATCAGAACACAGATTTCAGTGCATCATATCAGTGCCACTTAAATGAAAAAATGTGCCCTCTGGTGCTCCGAAACAGAGGTAAGAAGCATCATCACTGCACGTGATCACTAGTTAAATTTTAATGCATTCATGTGGTGTCAGAATAATCTGAAAAAAATATTTCCAGACAGAAAATTCATGTGAACGCAAGTCGGAAAGCTCTGATAAAACAAATTCAACACATCTTTGTAGTAACGTTAGTATCCATGCTGATTTCTCAAGCACAACTTGGGAAATGAGACCATCTGAGGAGCGCATGAATACAGCAATTGCACTTGCTCTGATGGCAGCAGCTAGCCTACCGTTAGCTAGCTACATTAAACATGCTTAAATGAAATACCTAAAGCTAAACTCCCTTCTAATGACTTGCAAGGAGAATCTTTTCTATAAAACTTTTATTGAACTGTCACTCAATAAAGGATGTTTGGATCACACTGTAAATAAACTGCACTTGGGTTCTCACTTCAACTCGCCTTCAGTGGACTGAATCGTTACAACTGTATTGTTGCATCCCTACCAATAATACTGACTACTTTGCTATTATTAGTACGGCAACTGTTATTTAGTGTTACATTATTTTAGTTGGGTTAGGTGGCTTAGGTTTTATTGTAAATCTGTTGTGTTTTGTATTTACTTATATTTATATATTTCCGTATACTTTAAACCTTTAATATATTATTCAGTTAAAAGATGTTTACTTTTTTTAATAAAAAAGCCGTCTTTAATGTCATCCACCATCATTTTGTTGCTCTTTTTCAAAGTATCGGTTCAGGCACCATTTTAAAAGTAGCAATTTGGCACTGGTATCGTGTAAACCCCAAACGATACCCAACCCTATTTAAAGCTTGTCTATATATTCCCTTAAGAAAATGTTTACTTCAAGTTAATTTTATTAACTAAACTTAGTTAATGTTAAAGGCACAATATGTAATGTTTCGCTGCTAGAGGGCGCGTATTAAAAACAAACAAAGAAACAAAGGCGTAGTTTGATGATGCCGTGGCTGAGTGTGGAATCATGGGAATTGTCACGAAACGAGGCCGCTGAACGAGCGTGACACACGGCTCGAAAGCAGCAGAGCTTTTATTATGCCAAAGTCGACCGCTTCTGCTCCTTCCGGGCGTGCGTATGTGGGGGAAAAAAAAGCAGCGCTGTTTTATCATATTAGATTAGTTTGAAAGTTCTGTTATAATGCTACTCTGTGCGGTCGTCACCGGTCTATTAAAACACACAACATATTAAAGCGTCTTGTTCTACAAAACAAAACCGGAAATCAAGTCAGCAAAATATATAACACTGTTCTAGTGGTTTTTGGATATTTTAATAAAAAAAATCTTACATATTGTGCCTTTTAAAGTATATTTTCCAAGTATACTTTAGGTAGTAAGTATACTAAAACCACTGTTCTAGTATACTTGTAAGTGTATTATTTCAGTGTTTCTGATATTTTTTTTTATTTCTTATAACTATACTGTAGTTTAAATATACTTTGACTTTTCTCTGTACTTGTATCAGCAAAGTATACTTAAGTATACATTTGTTTATATCTGTAATAAGTACATAAAAAGTAGACTGAAATTATATTTTTATATTATCAGTACAGATGAAAAAAAAAAACATTTTTTTGTAATTTGTTTCTTTTTGTACTGAATTCCTGTCTCCTGTTAGTTTTGCATTGTGTATATGCAATACACAATGTATTCCAGTCTGCCCCCCCCCTTTTTTTTGGTTCAAGTTTGTATGTGAGTATTACAGCTGTTTTTCTGCTTTCATTTATATTGTCAAGTCTGGATAAAATCTGTGTGCATGGGCTGCAACTGTATCCTTGATTCAACCATTGTTGTAATTTTGATGTCTAGTGGAAAATACATGTGAAAAGAAGTGTACCCCCTATGGTTTTATAACATTTGGTTCTCATCGAGTCCTAAGATAGGGTTACGCTAAGCTCAGGGGACAGACAGCACAACAGGTTGTGAAGTCATTCTAGGACTCGATATTTCTAGGCCTTTGCCAAACAGCAGCAGGATACGGTTATCAGTCCTGTTTTTGTAATTCAGGTTCCTGCTTTGTTTGTAAGGTCCAACACTGCTTGTTTCCTGTAAAATAGTTCTGCTGATGTTACACTATAACACAGAGCATCATGCAACAGAATAATAAGCAAATGTAGCAATAATGAACATAGTCGACAATACAGTTTGTGGATTATGCAGCTCAGCAATGTTAACATATGTATGCACACAATATTCAATATTACAGTATGCAACCTACAACTATGAATACATTTTGAGATACTGTGGGCCTATATGCTTTTGAATTAGAGAGCTCAAGTCAAGCCCATAGGAGACTGAATGCCTGAAGGACATATAGTGTATAATGCTTGTATTTATTGCAATATTGTTGTCGCAATTTCTGCGAATGTATACAAGGCATTGTACAGTACATCATCTTCCCACAGCTAACTTGTACCTAATAACTTACTCTACCTTTAGCATGAATATCGGGCCTGCCTCTGTCAAATCCTCAGGCAGCTTTTTTAAAATGTAATCACCTCAGGCTTCTTCAGTCATCAAGTAAAAAAAAAATGCATGAATATATTAAACACTTATGTGTTTCCCCTATTTTCAGATGAAGGGAAATCCCAGTTTCTGCGTATGAACTTGGCCAGAGGCATAATATTGTAAATGGGAGTCCTCAAAACCGAAATAAGGCAAAATAACTTTGTGGACAATTGTATTTCACAGGTGATAGAAGCAGGTCTGTATTAGATTTACAGTAATATGTCATCCCCATTCAAACATGCTCCCTATCAGAATTTTCAGCCAAATTTTCTTATGTCATGTTTTTCTTGTCATATCTGACACATCTTAAATATTGTTACGTTCCCAATTGTGATCCGTGTTTTGGACGTGTGTTGAAACTCTTGTTTCTTTGTTCCCTGTTTGCTGTACTGGTTTTTTAGTTCTTTGTAGTTTTTCTATTCTGATTGGCTGCCCTTGATTGTTCCTTGTTTCCTCGTTATCCACTGTGTATTTTTAAGCCCTTGGCTGCATCTGAAATGAATAAGTAATTACTTAGGAACCATTAAAAAAACTATTTTCTATGTATTATGAATGTAATCCGGACGTACCACGTTCATCATGTTGTTGTCATTGTCATGTGACTTACCAGCCTCAATTGTCACTGCACTGTCATTCACAACTTCTCTCTTGTGGCCTCATGGGATAGTAAAATTGCAGAGATGAGCAGCATTTACTACTGGTGCTGTGCATATATTTATTTCATTAAAAATCGCAGCCTTTGCGATTCAATGATCACATCAAGCCAAATCGCGATTTTGGTTTTGTGATTAAAGGGTTTATTTTGGTACTGTTTTTTTTTTTTAGTTACCAGCTTGAAAAAATATATTGTCAAATAAACTTCCAAAGGTTACATGACCACAACAAAGTTATGTCTGTCAATTATTTTATGTAAGGCATGCAAAGGCACTATTCCTAGAAAGGGAAATCCAGCAAGATTTTGCTAAAACTCAATGTGAAGCATTCACTTTTGTAATTATCTTTGGAATAATGCTTCACAAGACATCCTCAGAAATTGTCTACTGCACTCTGACCTTCAGATTGCCAGTGTCCCGCTTGAAACATTTTTGCTCAGATTGATCTGTAATGACATAGTCACTTTAATCTCTTTTTGCAGAGCAATCACAACCCATTTAATTTTAAGCTCCAAACTGTTCAGACAATTGGAGAAATTGTTAAAAACCTACCAATGACACATTCAGAAATAAAGTAAAGTCAGTCCGTGCGATTGAATGAGTGTACTTACTGCGACGATTTGGATAATCTTCCTTTATATAAGACTTATTCTCTGTCGATTGTACAGACAAAAAGAGCTAGGCTATTTCACACAAATGTGAGATTCCCTATGCCTTTTGTGGCTTTGTGCTTTACAGACATGTTGATTAAAAGAGTAGATTAGTTTTAAGTTTTTTGTGTTCAGAAAAAAAAAAATTGAGCATTTTGAAGTTTCCAAGCAGTTTGGGCTTGTCTATTATCTCTAAAAATATCTGGTGATAGGTGCCAGGTGCTCAAGTCTCTACGGCAGTTTTTCATTAAGAAGGTCAAGGGCTGGGGATTAATCTGCGTATTACTGGAGAAAAGTCGGCTAATTCTTTCAGGGGTCCATGGGGAGATTCAGAAGTGTATGCAAGGTAGCCATTAGAACTTGTTAGAAACTCACTGTTAGTGCTAACTAAATATCTGATTCAGCACACTGTGGGTGTGAGAGTGATTTTTAGTCCAATAAATAGAGCATATACGAGCGGCTATTTCATCAGCTCACTCCCGTAGCTCATGTTTATACAGAGATACTTTGGAGCTTTTTAACTTGCAACGCTATTCTTTCCTGAGCTGGTGGTCTGTCTACAATTATTGCGTGGGCTTGGCAAATTCAGACTCCATGGAGTGACTGCATTTTGGCTGTGACATTACACTAGATTTGTGACAAGGCTTTTTATTTAAATTATTCACCCACATGCTGTGTGTTTGTCTCTAATCAACATCGAAACTAATTAAGCATTTCTGCAGCTAAATGTTACTCTACATGTACACGGGTATTTTTATAAACTATAAATTTTATAAACAAGTTTTTCCTCCTTTGTTTAAAAAAAAAAAATCTTGTCAGTTTTGAGAGTTCACTTTAACTGGCACCAAATGCCATTTGGACCCCTGCAGGATGTTGAGTGAGACGGTCCTATTCATCATTTAGACATTAAGTCTGATTTAATAACAGAAACTGGTCCAACTGATCTACAGTATGACATACAAATGACACACGCTAAGAGAACGAAATTTAACTTTATTTAAATCGTTCACAACACAAAAGTAATCAGTTTGTGCAGAAAAATGGCAGGCATGACAATGCTCACCTGTCAAATATTATTTTCAAATGTTTTTGTTTTTTTTGCACACTTTTAGTTTTAGAACTGTTCTTTCTATCCACATGTCTGGATGATTCTAACAGACCTTTTTGCATGCAGTTTCAATGTAAATCACCCAAAAGTCACAAATCCTTGAAAATCCTTGCCATATTAAAAGAGCATAACAAATAATCATTTTTTGACGTCATCCTTGAAAGCATGCTGACATTGTAAGGGTGGTTTCCGTACAGTGGTTCTGGCTGTAGGATTGCAGAAAGACTAAAGAAACGCCATCAGCATGATGGTATAACACTGTACATTTCTTGTCTATTACTGCCCACTGCCACTTATACCAACAACAGAAATAAGTGCAGTTAGAATAGCCAAATATGTGGGAGAGCATTGCTATTGAGTGACTATTGTATTGCACTTCAATGTTAATGTTAAATCAAGACTAGTTAACACAATTTATAACTGAAATGTTTAATAATAGTATTTTGTCATGGTTACACTTGAAAGGGTTACAAAATGGATGAAGGATGGTAAAACATAAACAGTTAAATGTACCCAGCATGTATGTAAAAGGGGGGGGGGGGAGGCAGAGCCCCACGAAGAGGACCCCAGTGAAGAAAGGGAGATTGTCAACCAAGTAAAAGGACAGAGCAGATGTTCTTTTATCCCTTCCTTGACCATGTGACTAAAAACCAAATGTGAGACATTCAAACTGACCAATCAGCAAATTTCAGCTTTCCCCACCGTGCAAAAGGTGTGACAATTAGCAGACCCCTGATGTACTGTATACATATGTTGGCCTGCAGGCCTTGATCACGATCAGCACTTCTGTGACTTCAGGAATGGCCCTTTTGCTACTGAAGATAGGTTTGGGACAGGAAAGCAGAAGTCTTTGATCATTTTCAACCCTACATCATTTGTAAATTCCACTCCTATCGTGAATCAAAAATCCTGAGGGAGAGAAATCTCTTTCTTATTAACACCTTTTTCTACCATAATCAACTCTGACAGAGCATCTTGTGAGCATTTTGTGGCATCCGGCATCAAAGAACCCCGGATCAAACAGAGTCCAAGCAAACCAACACAATTATAACCAACTCTGTAGGGAGTGGAATAAAGAGTCTCAGCATTTATTTATTTTTTTGTAATGGAAATAGCAAAACATCCCGCTCTCAGATTCCAAGTTCTTCACTGATTTAGTTCGGGGAGAAAGGGATTGTTGGAAGTAATGTGTTTTAATAAGTTAGGAATCACATGGGATGGATTTGATTCAAGCTGTTTGTTCCCTTTATAGAGCTTATTAAACGGGAGCAGCAGATACGGGCCCATATGCTCACGCTATCTACAACTTTATGCAGCTGTTGGCATTGGCAGTGAGATTAATTATTGAATTGGTTAACGAAACTCATTAAAGCATACTGCATCAGAACATGGGAAATATATTTTGCTTCATCCTCAGAGTTGTTTGAATAATGAACAGCTTAAACTATTCAGCAGAGCTTGTAGCGAATAAGTGAGTAGCCTATACAAGAGTTCTTGCTCATTCCTGAACATTATTGACAATATATTAAGCCGTGAGATGGGTAACAAGATTTGCAATTGCCTGTTCCATATAGCTTATGAAACCTATAGCTGCAGAAACATCTAAATCTTCAGTGGCAATCTTCAGTTTTCACAACAATCGTCTTGTATCCTTGTCAAAATGGTGGCTCAGTCACAAGTGCTATGCGAACGTGCTGATGATATAAATATAAATGACGACTTGTGCCAGATTTTGACAGTGAGTGACAAGTGTAGTAGATGACGTTTAACCCTTACGAAAATTAACCATGGTTTTACTACACATAAAACAAACAAACAAAAAAACACGGTTACTATAGTTAAACCATGGTAACCACAATTTATTAACATTTTAATAATTAAGAATAATATTTTTTTAATAATAGTTATATTTTTTAATAATAATAGTAATAATAATTTTAATAATTTAATAATGACAAATTAACATTTGTGCCTACTGAAAATCACTATAGGGTCATTCTGTATAAACTCAACCAGAGGTCCCTGGCTCAAATTTTTGATTTTGCTAATATTTTTTTTCTGAAGAAAGATAAACAAGTATAGTGATGAAAGGCAAAATATTCAATTCAATTCAATTCAATTCAAGTTTATTTGTATAGCACTTTTCACGATACAAATCGTTGCAAAGCAACTTTACAGAAAAATAAGTTTCTACAATATTTAGTGGCACATATTAAAGGGGTCATGAACTGAGAAATCAAAATTTCCTTGATATTTTGACATGCAGTATAAGAGGTCAATATACTATAAAAACATCCTGTAAGTTTCAGAACTCAA
>NW_015536497.1:1368647-1370042 GCF_001515605.1 Sinocyclocheilus anshuiensis | reverse complement strand
AGCTTATATTGAAGCCAGTCTGCCAAAACGACAGGTTGTGGAATGTGCCACTTTATGATGTAATAGAGCGGCTAAACCCCGTCTCCGCAGAAGATGATCCACACCTGCTTCTACATCACTGCCTGTTTAGCCCCACCCACCGGTTTGCGCATGTAGTGTGAATAATGAGAGAGGCAAACGCAGGTCTACGCAGAAACCAAACGATAAAGATGGCTCCGAAGACAGATGTGGAAAACAGTCTTTGCATTGCCTTCCTTCTGATCCTAACATTAGGAAATACACGAGTTTCACAATTTGAGTTGAATTACTGAAATAAATGAACTTTTCCACGACATTCTAATTTATTGAGATACACCTGTATATTGTATCTGACAGTAATGTCGCAACGCACAAGTGTGAGTTGTTTTTATTACATTGTCACTTTTGCTTTGTCTGTTATTACAGATCATTTGATATGTACTGAGTATTTATGTGTTTTTAACCTAAATCACAACAGCGTCCATCTATGAAGGATGTAGGCTGTAAAATATACACAACTGTTGTCAATCATACCAATCAAGCCAATCATACCAGTGGGCGTTTACTTCCAAGTCTACAATCCGCCACGCCTATTTTACAGGCATGCAAACTTTGAAATAGCTTAAAGAATGGTCACTATTGGCACATAATGCAACAAAGAATGCTTAAGTCAACAGGTTTTTACTAATAGACCTACCAATCTCTGTGTAAAAGTAACATTATGATGCTGCCATCTTTCTGAAGTCATTTTAACCCCCTGTAATTTGGCTCTGAATCTCAGGTGAAAATGGCAATTTTGACCCCCCTCTACAAAATAGTAGTTTACTCAGTAAATATTCTTCCATGACATAATATTTTGACTTTCATCACTATACATGTTTATCTTTCTTCAGAAAAAAATAATAAAAAAATTAGCAAAATAAAAAAATTTGAGCCTGGGAAGTTTTTGAAATTTGGTTGATTTGACATGGAATGACCCTGTAATTGTGTGAGCTCAGGCGAGTGCAGACAACTTAGATAGCAGCTAATTTGGATTATGACTTTATTTATTGTGCTGATTTTCAAGATGTGCTGTATGAAAGATATGAAATACGGAGTAGTGTGATTAGCATTGCTAGTGCTGCAGCTTCTTATTTTTGTAGGTGAATTTGTGAACATTCAGCTGTATTAAGAACTTGAAATGGCAGGTTATGATACATGATCTCATTTACCAGCTAGCTCTCTTGCCACAGATTTAGTTTTAGGAATATTAATCACTGCAAAAGGTTAAAATGTTAAGATAGATTTGTTTCTTGCAAACACAAAGCTTTTTGCTTCACAAGATGTTAATTGATGGAGTCGTGTGGATTACTTGTGGATTTTTGTGATGTTTTTATC
>NW_015536497.1:1367651-1368598 GCF_001515605.1 Sinocyclocheilus anshuiensis | reverse complement strand
GACTCTTATTCTGATGGCACCCATTCACTGCAGAGGATCCATTGGTGAGCCAGTGATGTAATGCTAGATTTCTCTAAATTTCTGTTCAAGAAAAAAAACTCATATACATCTTGGTTGGCTTGAGAGTCAGTTACATTTTCATTTCTTTCTTTAAACAGTGCCCATAAAATACTTCTCAAAGTAAGAGAAGTAGAAAAAATATATTAAATTCAAACATTAAACTAAATCCTCTTTCACATGTTTCCACTCATACTTAAATAATTAAACACCAGTGGTGTATTGTAACGAAGTAATAGTACTTTGTTACAGTACGTAAGTATTTTTTGGGAGTATCTTTACTTTACTTGAGTTTTTATATTTCAGCCAACTTTTACTTTTACTCCACTACATTTCCTAATTAAAATGTATACTTTTACTCCGATACATTTCCCCGAAGCATATTCGTTACTTACTACAAAATAGTCAGAAGTCGGAAGAACATGGACTGCAGGAAAGCACGTTTGACGAATCAGACAGTGGTCTGCCGTTATCAAGCATATCACAGAGAGTGCACGCCCGTGATTTATTAAAACTCAAAATTCAAGGCATTCTAAACTGTAGACGGCAAAAATGCTTCTGTATGTTTTTTTTATGTTTATATAATTTAATATAGTTAACAATCTATATCACACAAAGAGTAGCCTACCGTTTTTCTGCAAATATCAGCATGAACACATTTAATAATCATTTTATACAAGTTCAGTAAAGCAATGTGACTTACATTTTAGACATAATATTGCTTGTTTTTGCTCAATTTTGCCAACGAAAATAGTTCCAAACAAAGATCACAGCACTGCTTTGCGTCTCTGAGCAATAGACGGTGTTTACTTATTTAATGAATCAGCTTTTTTAACAAATTGGTTGATAAAAATGATTCAGTGATTCACTCATTAACACAGTCAAATGCT
>NW_015536497.1:1361407-1366768 GCF_001515605.1 Sinocyclocheilus anshuiensis | reverse complement strand
ATCGGTTTAATCTCAATGACTCACTCATTAACAGTCACTTGCTGTCACCTACTGGCAGTTTTAATTTCACATTTCACATATTTTGTTCATGTTTTAAATTATTTCAAATATCAGTATTCAACGTTTTATGTTAAAAACAAAACATTATTTATCCATCTGTAACTGCAATTTAAATGCATTCATGTCCCGTTTGAGATACATAAACTGTGTAAATACACCTAAATGCTATTTCAGATGCAGATTCCAGAAATGTTTTCTTATGTTGGAATGAAAGACACTAATACAGGATGAAGTGCTTCTTATTCTTACCCAAAAATACAAAATGGAAGAAAGAGTTAAAACTGAACACAATATTGCTACTCAAGCAGTGTATGAACATTTTTTATATATATATTTTTTTTGCTTCTTTTCCATTTTGCATTTACTTGTACTTTTACTTTCAATACTTAAGTATATTTAAGATTTAAAAAATACTTTTCGTACTTAAGTACAATAAATATCACATACTTTAAGACTCAAGTAATATTCTAAACGGTGACCTCAACTTCTACCAAAGTAATTTTCTGGTAAGATATCTGTACTTTTACTTGAGTATGGCTTTCAGGTACTTTATACACCACTGTTAAACACTTAGGCATCTGAATATCTGTAAATTTCTATGGGTATATATCATCAAGCACATTTAGATCAGAGCTTTAGGACTTTCTAACAAGTCACACTATCACACTATTCACAGCTCACATAATTAGTGCTTTTTAAAGGAAATGCGAGCCATTCTTTCTTGGTTTTACACTAGCAGCGGTTTTCAATTTACTGGTCTGCTATTTCTCAGAATCAAATATTGACACCACAATCATTATTACATAAATTTTTTTCTTAAAATTTATGTTTTAGTAACCGCAGCGCATGTAAACTCGGGTTTCTGCTTGCAGTCAAAACTGTGGACCACATACTGAACTAATTAAGTACACAGAGCAGCGCCAGTATTAACGGTACTGGCCTGAAATGACTACTTAACCACTGATGCATAACAACAAAAGAATTTGAAGAACATTGGACCCCATGACTTTATTTTATGGACAAAAAAAAGACAAAAACAATGTAATCTTCTTTTGTGTGCCACAGAATAAAAGAAAGTCATCAAGATTTGAAGTGACATTAGTTTAGTAAATGGTGAGAGAATTTAAATTTTTGGGTGAACTATCTCTAATATTAAGGCTCTGAATTCTGTCTGTTGATTGCGGGTAGTGAGAGATTTGAGAGGTTCCATTCTGTCACTTATGCAAACTGCAGCATGGTAAATGCTTGATGTGGACGCGGTTACAGCATTGCTTTGAATATGCATGCTATGAATATTCATGCATTAAAGCACAACAGTGACCCAAATGCATCAGTTCTTAAGGTGACACCATCAATATTTAGACTTCCCTTTGCCATGGCACATTTTACTTGTACATTTTTCTTCAATTCTACTTCTCATTCTTGCTTTGTTTCTTATTTCACATTCAGTCAATATAAGCAATCATGTGTTCTTCAGCATATCTGAACATAAGAATAATTAATGAGCAGTTATGTGTCTTGTTTCATCTACTCATTGCTTTAATGCAATGTGTAAGGTCTCTGTCTTGTGAAACAGGCCCCCATAAGCTGTTCTGCTGAACTGGTGTAGAGCTACTTGAAGCAGTAAACAGAAGCTAAAATTCTCTGCTTTGTGAATTCTCTCAAAAGAATTTAAATAACTTGTGAAAACGAGTTAAGAACTTTGAAAATTTATGCAACTCCGTCAACTCTCAGTCTAAATAATCTGTATGTTTGTGTGTATGTGTGTTTTAGCGTAGTTTTGATGTATTCTAGAATAGCCAATAAAATTCATGTTTCATTTATAAAGAATCATTGTTTGGTGTCATATAATTTTAAGGTTAAAACGTTTTGCCAAAGATCCCTTGCTACCTAGATCGTAATCGAGTCCTTTCAAAACCTGAGCTAGAAATCGAATTAATGATTAATTCCCTTATAGAATTAACGACTTAAATTACAGTTAAGTCACTACAAATGCTTCAATGAAGAGACAAGCCTCATTAGCATTATTCTGTTTCCATGGGATCTTCTTCTAGGCTGGTTTGGAAGCAGCAAAAATGTGTTAATAATATATTCAGTAATTTATTTTCTGAATCATTGATCACTGTGAGTAACCAGAAATTTTTAAATATTCATAGAATAAAAAATATGATTGTTAAAACCAAGGCTGCATTTATTTGATCAGAAAATACAGTGAAAAGAGTAACTGTGAAATATTATTACAATTTAAAATAACTTCTCTATTTTTATATATTTTAAATGTAATTTATTACTATGATGCACAGCTGAATTTTCAGCATCACTCCGATCTTCAGTGTCACATGACTCTTCAGAAATCATTCTAATATGCTGATTTGCTGCTTATTATCATTGTAGGATTCACAGTGTCCAAATATGTTTACTTTTCTACAATATATAGTGCAAAAAATACCTGGGTGACCTGCTACTTCAGCCAAGATTCTGAAGTGTGCATTCAATTGCATTCCTACTACACACAGAGATATTATATGGAACATTCATTTTTAATAGTTGTGAAGTAAGTTCTTCATCAAATGTAGTACCTATACAGACAGTGTGCAATTTCGATCACAGCCAATGTCTCTGTAAGTGAGTCACTGAATCATTAATTCAACTGATTTTTTTCAAAAACTGACAATTTATTCAGGGACTAAACAGTACTACTGTTTTCTGTTGAGACGGTTTTGTCACTGCTATGTTTGTTGGTGGAGAAAAAATAGACAAAGAAACTGACAAATGTGGGTTATTAAGTTCTAGTTTATTAAACTGTTGTATTAAAGCCATATCTGCCTCTTTGTTACTCTCAGAAATGGTCGAAGCAGACATTACTTTTTCTAAAACTACTATTTTGTATTAGTAACCGAAATTTGGACACATCTTTTGACCTATAGCAACAGCAGATCCTGAATTTGTGAATATTCTATAATAAACTTATCTGGAGAAAAAAATTATGTTTACGCTGAAAAGAATTACCCAGCTAACAGAAAATATTCTCAGAACTTTGGCTAATGTTCTAGCAAGATTTCCTCAAAGTTATGAACAAACGTTTTGAGCACAAACCTTAAAAACAGCAATTCACAAGTGCGTATTGAACCGTGGATGTCGTATGGAACGTTTCAATATTATATTGAGAATTGTGGCATCCCTATATTTCACATTAGAATTGTTGACTACAGAATAATCTTTTCAGAATAATGCACAAACTGTTTCAAGTCAAATTCCCAAGTTGCAGACTTGAAATGCAAGCCATTGGCAAACAGTGTAAAGACATCAGTTATGCTATAAAATCTGTCTGTATTGAACAAGTTGCAGGGATTCAGCATTACTTTGTGAATTTTAAGTGGTCAATAAGAGAAAAATTGCTCTGCCAAAAGATTGATTCTAAATCCTGTTTGTCTTGATGACTGCTATCTTAGCTGCATGAACTGTGAATAGAAAGAATGCTCAGGCAGGTACAGTACAGCTATACTTAACCCGGCTTCACCCTGCTTTATTCCTACATGGTAATTGATGCTATTTGTATGCTGCTGTCGGCGGTTAGAAACCATACACGTTATGGAAGGACCATTAAGTTGTCGGAGCTTGTCAAAAGAAAATACATCTGTCCGTAATGGTAGACAGACTCCAGTATGATACAGCAAGGAGCTACTGACGCATACAAAAGGAAAATAATAGCACGAGGGGAAAACTCATTTGGATTAGTGGAAAATCTAAAACTTTAGATCTTATTCTGAAGCCACACTGCTACAGAATTATTCCAGCCAATCTCCTAGCAACTGCTGGTTCATTTTGTTCCTTCTTTGTGCTGCAATCATTAGGGTCTTACTTCCTGTAGATTGTGTGACTTGTATTGACGATGCATTAGTTGTATCATAATATTATTGTATTATGACAACATTACCATAATGGGAACAAAGTAATAACTTGCCTAATGGAAATACTTAATGGTAATAAACATCTTGTGTCAAGCCAGGAACCAGACTTCCATTTATTTGTCATGCATGGCTTTACCAACTCTACTTAATGCGACACATCTAGTCACAGACTTGTTCTGATAATCATAACTGGATTGTCAAAAACTTCAATCAAACCTGTTTACAAAATGTACATATAAAAAGATAAATGAACCATGGCAGATTATCAAAATCGCAAAAGCTTTGTTCAGACTGGCAGAAAAATTCTTTAGTTTTTGCTTGCTCAATTTTTTTGTAGTCTGAACAGGCTAGAAAGGAACCGGCGTAGGTTTTTATGTCATGTGGGGAACAAAATGGTCGCAATTGCATTGATATGAAAAAAATAAAGTGATACTACAGATATAAATATACAGATTCACGGTCATGATACAGTTTTTTTTTTTTTGACTGATCAGAAGAATAATTTCAATAATAATAATAATGTTCATAAGTAATATATTCACAAATAATAAAATTATTAATATATATTCATAACCCTCCTATTCATTAACCTTCATGTTTCTTTTTCCCAAAAATGTTAATGTAATCGCATTGGACTAAAATTGACTGACTTTGCTCACACTGTCAGACTTTTGTACCTGTTTTGCCCCCGTAGTCCTTCCTGTGTCTCCTTATTTGGTCATGTTCCTGTCCTCGTTTAGTTTGATTATGTTCCATCATTGTCACCTGTGTTCCCATGATTGCCCTGTGTTTATAAGTCCTAGTCTGTGCAGTTAGTGTTTGTCAGGTCTACCAGTGATGTATGTGTGTCTACCGCCTGTTCCTTATATTGGATTTACCCCCTGTGTTGGATTAATAAAGACTCTTTCGATTATCCACGGCTCCGTGTTCCTTCCGGCAGCGTAACGTGACAGCACCCCGGTTTTAGCTTGAACTTGCCCCTGGTATAAAAACTTCCCTTTTTTTTTTTTTTTTTTTTGCCAATTTATGTACTTCATGTATTTTTTTTTCCCAGTTTTTTCCCTACTTGTGGTGTTCCTGATCAAAAATAACTGGGCTAAAAAAAATTGCTTATAAATTTCTCGTTGTGCTATATTATTTCTAAATATCAGATTCAATATTTTTTATCAACTTGTTTTCTTTCAGTTGGTTTTATATTTTTTGTAATTGACTGATTGTAGGTGTCACAAGAACAGAGGACGAAAACACAGAAGTATCATGCACAATCAGGTCTTTATTTGCAGATACATTGGGTGTAGAAAAGAATCACCCCCCTTTAAAGCCTTAAAGGGGTCATATGATGCGATTTCAAGTTTTCCTTTCTCTTTGGAGTGTTACAAGCTGTTTGTGA
>NW_015536497.1:1360920-1361257 GCF_001515605.1 Sinocyclocheilus anshuiensis | reverse complement strand
ACACAGTATAAGTCATTATAATCAGTAATTATGTCCCCACTGGATGCTACAAATGCCTCGTTTGTAATGGGGTTTATTGGTTTTGTCTCGTCGCACCAGGACATGGCATCACAGTATGGTAAGGGGCGTAACATTTCCGTCACACGCTTGAGGTATTCGGCCAATCACAATGCACTGGATAGCTGGCCAATCAGAGCACACCTCGCTTTTCAGAACAATGAGCTTTGTAAAAATCGACACATTTCAGAAAGGCTGGGCATAGAAGAGAAACAATGATGTACAGTATGTGGAAAATAATGTGTTTTTTGAACCTTAAACCGCATAAACACATTTCATT
>NW_015536497.1:1349557-1360829 GCF_001515605.1 Sinocyclocheilus anshuiensis | reverse complement strand
TGTATAAAACAGAATCACTGAGTTGGAAAAAGGATCAACCCCTTGTGTCAGTATTTTGTTGAACCACCTTTGCATTAATTACAGCCTTTAGTCTGTTGGGATCTGTCTCTGTCTCTACTAACTTTGCACATCTACTGTAGACTTTGCAATATTTGCCCACTCTTCTTTGCATAAATGCTCAAGTTCAGTTAAATTTGATGGTGACTGCAGTCTTCAACAATTCCACAGATTTTCAGCGGGGTTTAAGTCTGGGCTCTGCAAGGACATTCACCTTTTTCTCCTTCAACCATTGTGTGCTCAGTTTTGCTGTGTGCTTTGGGTCATTGTCATGATGGAATGTAAACCTTCTTCCGATTGACAACTTTCTGGCAGAGGGCAGCAGATTTTCCTCAGGTACTTGATGGTATTGTGCCCCATCCATTTTTCCTTCTATCCTGACAAGTGCTCCGGTCCCTGCTGCAGAGAACCAGGATATTACCACCTACATGCTTTCCTGTAGGGATGCTGTTATTTGGATTGTGAGCTGTATTGGATTTCTGCCAGACATATCGTTTGGTGTTGAGGCCAAATAATTACATTTTAGTCTCATCTGCCTCAGAATCTTCAAGGTGCATTTTGATTCAGTCGTGACTGCATGTGGCCTTGGGTTTTTCCATACCATGCCACTAGGGCTGCACAGTTAATCGAAATTAAATCGCAAAGGCGACAAATCGCGATTAGGCAGAAGCTGCGATTGTCATGCGTATCTTTCAGTGAAGCACGGTTCTGTGATCAGTTGTAAATCTCCATCCGAAGGCCAGAGGGCGCTCTCGCGTGGAAACTCCAAATACGCCCCGTAGAAGAAATCAGGAAATCCCTATAGCGGTTGCTGAATAAACAGAAGATTTAACTGCTTTCATTGATTCAACGTGACTAATAAACGACTACGACAATATATGGTTTATCTGAGTTTGTCTTATTATAATGTTTATTATAATAAAGTATATAATAATGCCATGCTAATCGACATAGCCTTTATCACTGCTTAGAATACTATGAAATATGTTGCGTGCCTTATTCTGGGTAAGAAGCCACATCATCTCACAGAAGGATTTATTTCAAATATTCGACTGACGTTATGAAGTGAGTTTGGAGTAAAAACATGTTATTAAATGTGGTATTTTCACGTGCTTTCAGACAGAACAGCATTTACTACACACAGCCGTAGTTCACTGACAAGCTACGCAAACAGCTTTCATAATCGCAGAAAAATTTCTTCGATTTCATTATCTGTGTTGTACCAAATACCTTCCAAATAAGTCTTGGAACTGTGGCAGGTAAACAGGGAGATAGAGTTAGGACAGGAAAGCTCCAGGCAGTACCGGCAACTCAGGGAGCCATGGTGATCTGGGTAGCTCAGGGAGCCATGGCGGTGTAGGCAGAGTAGAAGGCCAGGGCAGAGCAGGTGGCCAGGGTGGAATCGGCAGAGCAAGAAGCCAGGGTGGGGCTGACGGGACCAAAGACCCCCATGGGTGGAGCAGTCAGTAAAGGAGAACTCCACAGTGTATTTGAAGATCACTACAGCAGACCTGATGGAGGTGAAGACCCTCATGGAGGAGCAGAAGACCACAGCAAAACAGTCAGGACAGGATATCCCTACAGTTGATCTGAAGATTACCATATCAGAGCTGATGAAGCTGAAAGACCACAAGGGCTGAAGAGACGGGATTGAAGACCCCTTCAGCTGAGCAGACAGAGCTGAGAACCACCACAGTGAATCATGTGGAACTGGAAACCACCACAGCAAAGCTCCAGACCACCACAGCAGAGCTGGAGAACACCATGGAGGCACAGGAGAAGCTGGCATAGCAGGAGATCCCCATGGTGGAGCCGAAGACCATCACATCCAAGCAGACAAATCTAACCCCAGGCAAGATCAGTTGGTTAGAGATCATCAGGAGGATTAGCTGGCTTGAAATCACCTGGATGGGTAACAGGCTGAGAACGTCTGGAGTGTCGGCTGGCTTGCCAATGTCTGGAGGGCTGGCTGATAGACGGGTACCTGGAGGGCCGGCTGAGAGATGGGCGTCTGGAGCAGTGGTTCCCAACCGTGTTCCTGGAGCCCCCCCAACACTGCACATTTTGCATCTCTCCTTTGTCTGACACACCCATTTCAGGTTTTGGAGTCTCCAGGAATGTGGTTGGGAACCCCTTGTCTGGAGGACCAGCTGAGAAACGGGCATCTGGAGTGCCAATTGAGAGACTTACTGAAGGGCTGATTTTGGCAGACCTAATGAGACAAAAAGACAAACAAAAAGTTCAAGGGTGGCCTTCATGGCCATGACGAAGGATCAATGAGGCCTATGACCAGTCAGTTTCAAAAAGAAATACTAAACCTGTGCTATTTAAAAGAAAACAAGCTGACAAAAGGATACAAGATTTGGTGATAATATAGCTTAACGAGAGATTTACAAACAATTTTTAAAAGGCCGGTCATTTTTGACTGGGAACACCAAATTAGGAAACTTACAGTCAAACCAAAAATTATTCAGACACCAGATATCATTTTCGATATTTTTTTATTATTGGGTCCAGGACACTATAGTTCATTTACGTAAGTGAGGATAGCAACATAAAGTAGACTCTGACATATTATACCCAAAAATGTCAGTAACTACCAGTAAAATTGATAAAAATTTGGGACCAAAAATTATTCAGACACTTTGACCTGACCATGTTTTGCTTAAGTGTTATCTGACATTATCAAGATGAATTTGATCTGACATAGTTTAACTCTTGAGTTCTTGTCATATTTTATTACCATTTTCTAAATTATAGCGAATAAACTGTGATAATGTGTGAAATGTTGAAGGTGTCTGAATAAATTTTGGTTTGACTGTAGGAAACTTTTAACTTTTCATATGGATGTTTCATTTATGAATATGTTTTACACTTGTTTTATTGAATCTGTTTTAAGTTTTTCTTTTATTTGTTGGTATGGCAATCTGAATGTAAAGAATAGGAGTAAGTTTAATAATATAGTTAAAATGTGCAGCAAGATAGTGGGGACCGTCTTAAGGACTATCACACAAATTTATGATCATAAGGTGACTAGGAAGGGCCAGTTAGTCCTTTCCGATGTCGCCCACCCATTGCATACTGAATTTCAACTGCATCCTTCTGGCTGGAGATTTAAACTCCCTTTGTGTAAATCAAATAGATATAAGAATTATTTTATACCTGCTGCAATCATGTTTTTAAATGATTCATTATAAAGGTGGGTTTCATGTGTGTTGTGTTGTGTTGCTGTATGTGTAATGTATGTATACTGCTGTCTACATAAAGAATTGCCTTTGAGGACAATAAAGTAAAGAAAATAAGTAAATTAGTTTATGTATTTTCAGCTCAACACAAGAGTTGCAAATCACAAAAAATACTCAAAAATATAGTACAGACATGCATATACTTAATATTGCCTACATATTCTAAACAAACGGATACGGAATGTCTAAAGTCAGATCAAGATTAATGGCTTGTTGTTGTGTAAAACCTTTCAGAGAAAGTGGTAGTGAGGGCTAAACTTTAAAATGACCTTGACGTTGACTACACCGCAGGAGAAAGTGGCTTCATGTTGCCTCCAAAACAATGAATAAATAACTCCTATAGCTCGCACAACAGCATGACACCTTCACAGCATTTCAGTAATATGTACGCACATATCCATAGTCAGATACAGTATATAGATGCAGTTTTAATTTCAAATGCATAGTTATCTGACAGTTTAAAAAGCTCTAACTGTTTAATCAGAGACGAGCACCATCTGTGAGCAAAAAAAAATTGAGAAATGACCCCATTAAATACAAAGGCAGGTATCCCTTGGGGGGGGGGGGACAAACTTTTTTGGTTTGAGACAGGCATCTATAGCGCTGGGTTCAGCCTTCAGTCCATCTGCAGCACTCCTCCTGAGGTGTTACTCCCGCGGGTTAGTGAACCAATGCTCCTCAAGTGGCTCCGCTGAAGTGTTCTGGCCTGATGACTTATGCCATCTGTTAGCAGCTCTCGTATGATCACACTTCCAATAAACAGAAAGGTGAAGATTGTCTTTTTAAAAATCTTTTTAGTTTTACATGAGTTTGGTTTCCAGATGGTTTTCAGTTTAATTTACTATTAACAAATGATCAAATTTATTTAACTCTCGGTTTTAATTTGTTGGATTGAATTTGAGTTTTTCAATTTAATACTAGTTGGCTATTGATTACTTTTGCCTCTGTGCTCATTAAATACAATTGAAATAACCTTTATATATACACCTATCATTTTCTTAGGTACAAAAAAATATATTAAAGGCTTTATTAAGTATTGTTGTTCTACTGACTAATGTTGAGCTTTTGCTGTAGAATTACTTAAAAACTACATAAAACAGATTGGAATAACTGTTATATTGAGATTTTACTAAAAACATCTAATTTGTGTCACACATTCTACTGTACAAAAGCAATTAAGTCATTAAAGGGGTCATATGACGTTGCTAAAAAGAACATTATGTTGTGTATTTGGTGTAATGCAATGTGTTTATGCGGTTTAAGGTTCAAAAAACGCATTATTTTCCACATAATGTACATTATTGTTGCTCCTCTATGCCCCGCCTTTCTGAAACTCATCGATTTTTACAAAGCTCATCATTCTGAAAAGCGAGGTGTACGCTGATTGGCCAGCTATCCAGTGCGTTGTGATTGGCTGAATACCTCAAGTGTGTGACGGAAATGTTTTCTATTGATCTCCCAAGTTAACAAATCTCATTATCTGTGAAAATTATCTCTGAGATACACAGAGGAGAAAAAAAGCTGTGAGTCTTTCTTTCAACATGAGAGAGTTATTTCAAGAACTGTCTGGCACTGATGAAAACCATTAGACACAGGCCTTGTTAAGAGAAAGACCGTGTTCTGATCATTTGTACCATAGCAGTATGTGGTCTGCACACATTTAACTAGATTGTCGAACAAGTGCGCTGTGTTATTTTCTAAATTAAACTTTGAGGATTTAACTTATTTTGAGTTTTGGTGAACTCTCTTTCACTGTGACTCTTATGGCAGTATAACAGAGGGTCTGATAACCTTTTCAGTTTGTAAAAGAAATGTCCGGTGAGTGGCACTAAAATAGTGTTAATTTCGTTAACGAAGACTATGACGAAAAATGTTCGTTGATGAGCTGTTTTACCATGACTAAGAACAGACAAAGACGAGACGACAATAAGGTCAATAAACGATAACTAAGACTATGTCAACATGCGATTTCGTTGACGAAATAAGACGAGACTAAAATTTTTAAAAAATGTACCAAAAACCTCTTTTTATTTTCATCAAAAAAGGAGACAAAATGTTATTGCAGACTGCTCTACACGCCTCTACTATGCGAGCTTTCATGAGTGCGGTTGCCAGTAGGGATGGGCGTATCGATCCAAAGTATCGATATATCGATATATCGAAAGTATCGATACTCAAACAAAAAATATCGATACTAAGGTGTGTTTTATTTACCAGCGATTTTGTTAATTTAACAACAACAAAAAATCGTACAATATGCATTGAATTGGACGAATAACCTTTGTTAGCGAGTAATTGTGTAGGATATAACTATTTTCGTGCTCATCTGGACACGCAAATGTTGCAAGACAGAACCAATCAATCACAGAGAGCATTCACTCACGGGGCTGCTTTTCCCAAAAGTATCATAAGAAAGCATTAAAGCTTTTGGGAACGGCAGCCCTGAACAATGCTTATCAGAGGACAGAAGGACAGAGTTATTTCACAATAAACAAACTGTAGCCTGCATAGTTTGTGCAATTACAGTTATTTAAATTGAACGTTGAATGTTGAACGTTGAAAGATAATATTGATCATGTTCTATTCTGTAATGTTAATAGAAATCATACACTGTCAGAATAAAAAGGTTGCATTTTATGCATGCAACAGCCGGTCACTGGCAGTCCCTTATGAAAATGAACCATGGTTTTACTAAAGTGACCGTAGTTCAACTGTAGTATTTATAGATTTGAATCATGTGTAAACAAAAAACATATTTGAACCATGTGTAAACAAAAATATAACCTAATAAGTTAAAATTAAGGCGTATTGAATGTTAAAATGCATTTGAAACATAACGTTAAGTGCTTATCATTACCCATTTTATTCTTAGCAATTTAATAATTTAATACATTTCATAATGTAAAAGTTTAGTTCAGACGTATCGAATCGGTATTGATATCGACGATATTGCCTTGAAAAATATCGGTATCGTATCGAAAACAAAATAAGTGGTATCGCCCATCCCTAGTTGCCAGATATGAAGAGTTCTAATCCCCAAATTAAATTCATACATTTTCTGCCCGCTGTGTTTTTCTTATTTTAAGCAATCTGGCAACCATGCGCATGCGCTCACTCCTCATTGCGGAAGCGCTGCCGCAGATGATCTGAAAAACAAACAAGCTGGAGTTTAGCGATCTAAATGAAAGCGTCATTCAGCCGGTCTGTGTTCTGTCATGAGATCTCAACTATTTTGTTTGCGATTGTGATCGCTGAATAAATACACTTACTCAATCGCTGTTGTTTTAATAGAGAAATAGACTATTGCAATTATGGAATTAGTGGAATTACTAGAAATGTCACTGTTATAATATTTTTCGTTTGTTTTAGCTGTTTTCATAATGTAGACAGAGAGATTGCATAAGTATTTGGTGTTGATTTATATAATAAAAAGCCTATAATAAATCAGTACACTAGATGAGGTAAAATACACCATGTATGTGTCCACATTCTACTGATTTGTACTGGTGACAGTGCAATACCTGAAATGCAAAAGTACATTTCTCAAATGACAACAATCATTACGATTATAATTTTGAGAGAAAAAAATAATTTTTATCAGTTTAACCATTATACAGAATGACGAAAATGTGACAAATATTTCATTGACTAAAAAACCTGACTAAAATGCTCATACATTTCATTGAATAAACAAAAACAGGACAAGTTTGTCTAAATATGATAACTAAAATGTAAATTTGAGTAAGACTAAGACTAAATTAAAAATGTCTGCCAAAATTAATACTGCTGTACGGTTAATTAATAATAATCTTATTGCTAAAATGTCAAGTTTTCATTGACTAAAACTAGACTAAAATACTTCAGGTTTTCTTCAACTAAAACTAGACTAAAATACTTTAGATTTTCTTGGACTAAAACTAGACTAAAATGTTGAGACTTTTAGTCGACTAAAACTAGACTAAAACTAAATAGGATAAGGTTGACTAAATATAAAAACTAACAAGGACATTTTAGCCCGGGACTAAGACTAAGACTAAAATGAAAATAGCTGATAAAATTAACACTAAAAGCATGTTGAATTTTATCCAAAACAGATGAATGTGAATCTTACTCGTTTTATCACGTTGTTTGTTGTACTATCATGTTGGTTTGGAAAGACAATTACATTTATTACTCTATGTAACATGAGATGAGCAAGTAAGAAGAGACTGGTCTTAGCACTGCCATTAGTATAGATTCTTATTGAGTAAAACAACATGCATCATGAGCACAAGCGCCACTCTTCAGCACAAGGGTAACCACAAAACTCTAAAACACAATACAAACTCTTCTAAATTTCCATCATAACAAACATAAAACACTAAAGGGTCCTTCCTGTATTAGTTTATGAATCATGCACTATGGTAAAAGCATTTTGAGGTCATAGTATTGAGCAAGAAATCATGCAAAAAGCATTTTTTTTTTTCACAAATAGCCTGCCTTGTAATCATAATTTATTTATGTGGAAAGCAATACAAGTTGTTGGCATTTTACTGCCACTAGTTTGCAAACTGCAATTAATTGTATAGGTATGTTTTACAAAAATTCCTTGTAGTTCTGATATATTTTTAAACGTACTGTCATAATGATTCTGTAACAGGATATAATGTTTTACACATGAGACAAACCAACAGTCAAAACATCACAGATTTCTGCTTATCCATTGCTAATTCTGACTGAAGTTGGTGCTTTTGTTGTCCTACCAAAATGATGCACTCTCTGCAGGAATAGTTTTTTTTGGTAAAGTTTTAAAAAGAGAGTAACCGGATGAAAATTGATATAAAGGACACAGGAAAAACCTATAATTTCATTATAAATTAAAACAAAATTCTAAACATTTTAGTCAAAACATTTCTAATATTGATATGAGAAAACAGGTGTTACATGGTATTTCCTTTTCCTTTCCCAAAGATTTGTGGATTCTTGGGCAATGTGTGTGTGTGTGTGTGTGTGTGTGTGCGTGTGTGTGTGTGTGTGTGTGTGTGTTTTTCACCAGGATCTCAAATACTTCTGTCGACAACATGATCCCCTAAGTGACCTCATGCTGGTTGTTTTCCATCCTATTTCTGGATCACTGTGCAAATGCAACACACAAACATTTGTGCAATATATTTTGGCCGTAATCGCAATTGATTCTTTTTGACCTACAGGAATTGGGTGAACTTTCCAAACACACTCCCCTGAAGTTGTTGGAAGCTTAAAAGAACAATTACATGGCTAATTTAATTTAATTAAACTCCAGTAAGATTAAAAAGGGTCAGCTCGAGCGCTCACTCAAATAAGTTATAACGCACCTGTGCTAATTTAATATAAGAAGGCAACAGCTCAAAACAATCGTGTTGCTCTCCTCACTAGACAAAGTTTACCTATAATTGTGCTTTTTTAAGCTCTCCTTTCACCTTCCTCTCAGTCGGAGCACCTCATCTCTTTTTGTCACCCTCTTGGACGTCTCTCTGTTCCCACGTCTCATTTCAGCTGTCAGTCAGATGGGAGCAGCTGTCAGAGTCTAACTGGGTAACTCATTACCTGGCAGCTCTTATTGAGCCGGTGCAAAGCTGTGTCGGAATTTGAAAGGCTGACTAAAAGTTATATCAGACTGTAACATGATAATTTGAGGTGTACATAGCGTGTCAGATACATCAAGCCTAATTAATGTTGACAGCAAGGTCAAGTGCTCTCCTTCATTCAATTCATAGCAACATGCTAAAGGAGTCTTAAATTAGGAAATGCTTGGAAAAGATAAGGATGATGGCCATGCAGATGACCAACAAAATGACACTAATACCAGTCTCCCAGTGGGTTATAACTATAATAGATGGAGTACTTTGCTGTTTATATTTCTGAGAACTGTAATGGTGAATAGTGGTTAAATATCTGAGTTGGAAAGCTAAAGGTTATTGGTTTGAACCTCATGTAGGGTGATGCATGAGCTTATCATTGTGCAAAAACATTAATACCAGGTTGCTCCTGTAATAAGTGCTTTGTGGTTCCCATTCTCTCCCATTCCCAACATGTCAATAAGGTTTTTTTTTTTTAAGACATTTATTGTCTCATTTATTTATAACTTGTCTTGAGATGCCAGGATGCATGTTGTTAATTTTCTCAAAATCTTACAGATGCTGTGTTATTTCACACGTGTAATTAAAATGTAAAATACTGCTGTGAGAAATGTATTTAATTAACCCCTTAACTGTCACCGTCCTACCTGTGGGACACTTGGCGACCTTTTTTGTTGTTGTCCTTTTTCTCTATCAAATCTTGTAGTAATCATCATAAATTATAGATCATTTGAAAGCTTAGAAGCCCAAGATCCATCCTGTGAAAACTATTTTGAAATCGGGCATTGCATTTCCATGGAAATGGTACTTTAAAATCTTTTGGCGGTCTCCTCTCCCTTAGTGTCAGGTGTCATATTGCAAAATGCATTACGGTCTTTTAGAATCAAACCTTTTTATAATCTTGACAAAAAAACTATTTATTTTGAGATAGAAGTAATATTGACAGAGAAATCTAGACATTTGTGACAGAAAAATGCATTTAAAAAATCAATGGAGTTTGGATGGCACCTGGTGGCTATTTGTAGTATAACGCCCTAAATAAAATATCACAGGAACCTCAATTTTTTTCATATCAACTTCAAATTTGGAACATAACTTATTTAGACATAAGATTTAATTTTATACAATTTTAGAGTAAAACCCACTTTTTTTTAAATTCCACTTTTGGAATAATCTGCTGATTTTCTTCTTTAAAAGAGACCAACCTTAGGTCTGTATTCCAAAGTGTTCATAAATTACAACAATTTAAGTTTGGATAGTGCATTTTCATGCCTATTTAAAAAAAATGGGGGGTGACAGTAATACAAATAATTTGTAATTTGAAAATACAAAAATACATCCAATATTTACAAGCAATCATTTGAAGTGCAAGAGAGAGTGCCATTACAGTGGAGTTAGATACACGCATAAGAGGAAGAGAATTGTTTTACCCTCCTTCACCAACTTATAAACAACATATTATTTAACCCTAACATTAGACACTAAAATATTATTGAGCATTAGCCAGGATGGAGTCTATTTACTTCATCTTAATAATTTATTCTTCATATTGTAAAACTTTTAATTTAAGAAGACACACAAAGCTGACCTTCCACAGACAGAAAACTTAGTAATGAAAATGCTATCTTCATCCTCAAGAGGTGGGCAGTATGACCAAAAATTCTATTTCATATAACGATGTATATCACAATATAGCTATTTTTGATTTATTTGATGTTATTAGTAAAAATAAGCACAATATGCAAATGACAAACAATAGGACTAATACAATTTAGGAAGAATTTAAATGAAATAAAGATTATTATAAAGATCCTTTATGCTATTCATGTACAGTAGTCTAACAGTAGCATTTTAGTGAGAAATAACAGAAACTGAATAATCAAATGTAATATAAAAATGGATAGTCTCTACTAGAGATGCACCGATACCACTTTTTCCAGTACTCGCCCGATACCGATACTTTTATTTTTGGTACTTGCCGATACCGAGTACCGATACCAATATTTTTATTGCATTTGTAATTTTTTTAAATATTGGGTACAGAAACCAAAAGAGTATGTATAATGTTAGTTGGTTAACTTCATTTATCAAATAGATACAGTCAAACCAAAATTTATTCAGACACCTTCAACATTTCTCACATTATCACAGTTTATTCGCTATAGTTTAGAAAATGGTAATAAAATATGACAAGAACTCAGAGTTAAACTGTGTCGGAACAAATTCAGCTTGATAATGTTAGATAACTTTGATAGAAAGGTATGTAATAGATTACAATCAACCAAAAATTAGACAGCTGTTAGTATGACAGTATTTACACAACTATCAATACTTAGTCGGGCAACCCTTAAGCCTTAATGACAGCCTGTAGTC
>NW_015536497.1:1347092-1348987 GCF_001515605.1 Sinocyclocheilus anshuiensis | reverse complement strand
ATTTTTGGTTTGACTGTATATCCTTCGGTTATTTTCACACTTAATTATGCCCATTAAAATGTATTTTACAAGTTTTTGTTACTTTCACTGTTAATTTTTTGCTCTATGGTTCATCATCTTTTTACATTTAATAGCATTAGAGCTGCTCCATTGCAGCGGCTTAGTACTGTAATCACGCGCTTTGCTGTAATAATGCAGGGAACCACTCGTTATAAATCTCCTAACTGTGATATTTTCAGAAATAGAAGTCGCGTTTTTTTTCATCTGAAACGTGCTGCGATTTATATTCCAAAGCCACTCATATAATGCAGAAACACTCAAGCAAGCAAAACACGTGTAACGCGTGCAGGTATTTGTACTGATGCAGAATAGTACAGCCTAGCGCATTTCACACAGTCTGCTAGATTCACTTTCGCCAGAAAGTCGTGTATGCCTAAGGTTAAAAATAAATTACGCCCCTATAAATAGTCTTATTTTTACGATTTTTAGTTTTGATCCAAATGATGTAAGAGTACGAGTACGAGTACAGGAGCTCAGTATCGGGCCCGATACCGATACCAGTATCGGTATCGGTGCATCCCTAGTCTCTACTCTATTAATTAAATGTAGATTGGTCATTGTTAAAGCTACTTAAATAATTCAGTCAAGAGCAGTGAGTTATTTTCTCTTTTTCTTATTGTCTGATTACAAATAAGGATATAGACAGCAGCAGGTATGTTAGGCGCCTGTCACTTTAAGACGCATACATGGATCCAATAAATCAATCCATATTTCTTCTAATTTCTTACGTTCACTTAAGACACAACCGACTGTGTTTACGTGAATACCATCAAGGATGTCTATGCTTTATTTTTTCATTGCTTCTTTATCACTCCAACGTATCAAAAATTAAGCAGTCCTGTGGAACAGTATATATTGTCATACTGCATAATCCTATTTAAGAGGATGGCTAAAGTGATTTCACTGTCAACAATGAAGATTAATTCCTAACAATGCTGATATTTAGCTGTTAGAGGGCTCTATGTAGAATTCAGAAACCCTTGTTATTAGTGACACCGGTGGCCGTTAAGTGAACTGCAGCCAGCAACTTGCTTCTCGTACTCGTGCACACACTCCATAGTTATGCGAGCGAGCGATGGCCAAAACAGTGAGTGAATGTGATTAACTGACATCATGTCGACAGATGAGGTTCATTACATTTTGGATTTTCCTGGCAAAACTGCCCTTAGTCCTTCATATAAAAATCAGTCAACAGGTTTCATCTAGTTTTTTTAGTTTCCTTACATGCTGTTAACACATTGGCAATAAAAAAGCGATTAAAGGGGTCATATGATGCGATTTCAAGTTTTCCTTTCTCTTTGGAGTGTTACAAGCTGATTGTGCATATATAAGATCCCTGAAGTTGCAAAGACTAAAGTCTCAAAACCAAAGAGATATTCTTTATCAAAGTTAAGACTCTGCCACGCCCCCCCCTAAAACGGCTCGTTCTAACACGCCCCCACATATCTACCTCACTACGTGGAAATATTTGCATAATGCCGCCCAAATGTGCACGCAAAGAAAGAAGGCGTGGTTTCAGTAACCGCAGTTAGTGTTGATGCAGCCATGTCAGGGAGACGCTGTGTGTTTCAGTACGAAAGCAAAAGCAGCAAAAGCACTTTATTTGGCCTTCCGAAAGCAGATGCAATTAGGAATATTTAAGATTACTTACAACAGAACAGCAATGCATTTTATGGACGACCGTTTCGTGAACCTAGGAGAGGAGGTAATTCTGACTTTGCTATGACAATCTGGCGCTTCTGAATCAGCGACTGCAAGTATGATTTGTTATTAGTTTAAGTATTTGCTATTGACTGTTCAAATGCGGAGTTTTGCGCATCGTGTGTGTGTGTGTG
>NW_015536497.1:1339142-1346429 GCF_001515605.1 Sinocyclocheilus anshuiensis | reverse complement strand
TCAGTAACCGCAGTTAGTGTTGATGCAGCCATGTCAGGGAGACGCTGTGTGTTTCAGTACGAAAGCAAAAGCAGCAAAAGCACTTTATTTGGCCTTCCGAAAGCAGATGCAATTAGGAATATTTAAGATTACTTACAACAGAACAGCAATGCATTTTATGGACGACCGTTTCGTGAACCTAGGAGAGGAGGTAATTCTGACTTTGCTATGACAATCTGGCGCTTCTGAATCAGCTACTGTTTTGTTATTAGTTTAAGTATTTGCTATTGACTGTTCAAATGCGGAGTTTTGCGCATCATGTGTGTGTGTGTGTGTGTGTGTGTGCGAGCACGCGCGTGAGAGAGAGAGAGAGAGAGAGGGTAACGTCACAGTGGAGTCAGCTGTCTTAACCGTGGCTTGTGTACTGCACACATACCAGCTTCATCACTGTGTCTGTCACGCGACTCTGTTCCTCTTTTGGGCTCTGTCTTTACATTTATTTTGAAAGATGAAGCTCGCGATTATGGTAAGGGACGTTACATTTCCGACGAGTGCTTGCGGTGTTCGGCCAAGCACAATGCACTGGGTCAGCTGGCCAATCAGAGCAGACTGTGCTTGTCAGAAGGCGGGACTTTGTAGAAAATGAAGCGTTTGAGAGAGGCGGGGCATAGAGGACCTACAATAATGTACAGTATTTGAAAAATAATGTGTTTTTTGAACATTAAAGCGTCAACATATTCTGTTACACCAAATACACAAAATAATGATCTTTAAAAAAGCATCATATGACCCCTTTAACACTTGAAAATGCGTTCATATAGCCCCTTTAAATATTTCATTTTGTCCACAGAAATAAGTAGCTAACTTTAGCTAGCAAGCAAATTCACAAGTTCTACAGCAGCACAGCTATTTACAAATTGCTCTTTTCTTCTGTCCTGTAATGACATTCAGAGAGCAAAATCTGATAGTATATGTTTTAGTACATACTTAAAGGGATAGTTCACCCAAAAATGAAAATTCTGTCATTAATTACTCACCCTCATGTTGTTCCAATCCCCTAAGGCTTTTGTTCATCCTCGGAACACAAATGAAGATATTTTAAAATAACTATATTATTGTATTCATAAAACATTAGATGAAAAGTACTCAGATGACCTACTACTTCTGGTGAAAATCCTAAAGTGCGCATCTGATGGACACTTTACTATCCCATGAGGCCATGGGTGAGGAGTTGTAAATGGCAGTGAAGCGACGCAAACCAAACCAGTGACACTGACAAAATGGCGGATGCAGTATGCTTTAAGTTGTGTCCCAAATGATACACTATGCACTACGTGCAGTACTTATGCATTATGTACTCAACTATATGTATGAATTGTATAAGGTTATTTTGTCATTCATAATCAAAGTCTAATAGCTGCTCCCCCCCTGCTGCGTAATTAAAGCTGCAACAGTTGAGTGCATGACGAGTTCAAAATTCCACACTTAATTTTTTCAGGTAATTAAGTGCCTCATCCAGATATTTAAAGTGCACTTTTTCTTTTTTGGAATTTTTCAGTGAGAAAACACTACTTGCACCATTTATAGTACAAAGCAGGATAAACTAGTTCATAAGTATACAAATTGGTATGCACTATTAATTACACACATTCACACTATATAGAACATGCTTTTATAATAATCACAAAGTTTGTTCTAAATCAAATCTACTTAGTGTACGATTTTGATTTTGGACAGTGTTTTTTTATTTTCTTTTTTTTTTTAGTCGTCTTGGGCTTATACTGAAACCTAGTGGTGTGGATGCAGCATCACAAACAATGTACAGTTATCAATAGGGTAATATTTGCAGGCAGCCATGATTTATTAATTCTGCAAGCAAAAATTGTCCAGTACCGTGGGAATTAGGCTGGTCACGTGATCTCAACATGGCAGCCCTCATGAGATGACCCACCCCATGTAAAATAAACCGCTAAAACAGGCAATACTGATTTCTTCCCCCAAATTAATTCATTTTTACAGTGTATTGTAAAATGGTCTTTATATGACTTTCAGTGTTAATCCTAATAAGCTCAACATGTTCTTAAAGCACTGTATCCAAGCAGTGACCCTTTTGGTCAAGGCCGCTTACAAGCATACAAATGTTCATTGCCTGGCTTCTGAGAAGCAGACATTGAAGCCTGGTTTACTTCATTTGTCAAGACGTTTTATGGCAGAGAATTATTTTGTCCCAGCATCAGTGTCAGCATGAGAAAACCTTTTTTCTGCAGGATAAGCTGGGCCAAGAATGATCTTGTCCTTTCATGTACTTGGTAAATTATTAATCTGAGCTCAGCATCATTCACATTCATGGCTGCTGATTACTCTAAATGCTTTAGCCCTGGGGGCTGAACAGTCCCCTGACCGCTCACATTAATAAAAGCTAATTAATGGAAGGGTTAGGAGAGCAGTATTGGAGTGATGAACGATGGTTAAAGCTCTGATCAAATACTCGGCCATTAATTGGCTTTACAAAGTCATCCTCCATGATCACAGTATCTGCCTTGTCATTGACTTGGTTACAACATTGGTTACAGACTTACTTCAGACAGCATGTGAAAACAAATATACAGTCATGTCCTAAAATTTTGGCAGTGAAGTGTTGACCAATTGTTCTTCATAACCTCTGCAAGTCGCTCTGGCATTCTGGATATTAGCTTCTGGGCCAAATCCTGACTGATGGCGATCCATTCTTGCCTTATTAGTTTTCAGAGTTGATCACAATTTGAGGACTGACCACAGGTTCTCTATGGGATTGAGATCCGGGGAGTTGCCCGGCCACGGATCCAAATTTTTTCCTGAAGACTTCTTCACTGCAGTCGAACCTCTCTCCTTGAAGTTCTTGATGATCCGGTAAATGGTTCTTTCAGGTGCAATATTCTTTGCAGCAATTTCCTTGCATGTGAGGCCATTTTGATGCAAAGCGATGATGGCTGGACGTGTTTCTTTGGAGGTAACCATTGCTAACAAGAACACAATGATTGGAAGTGCTTATTCCCTCCTTTTATAGCAATGATTTTATATTTTAATAACACTTTCAACTATATTTTTTTCCTGTGATGCAAAGCTGAATTTTCTAAGTTGTGCTGCTTAATATTTTTATGGAGCCTGTGACAGAAATATTTTCTAACAGTATGTCTTTATTATAGGTCTTTTTATCAATTTAACACATCCTTGCTGAATAAAAAAAAATGTTTTCATCAGAGAATCCTGAAAAAAAGTATCTTAGGTTCCAAAAAAAAAAAAAAAAAAGATTTGTTATTCTGTTGCCATTTATCCCCAAGTAAAAGCTGAAGCAATTCTGCTGAGAATCACTATAATATAAGATAAGGTTAACACATGAACCGAGAAAAATACTAGGTATGTGTCAGTTCGCTAATTAAAGGTGCTTTGTAGAACTGTGAGATCACACACTTAATTGCAATTAAAGGCTTCTGCATATAGTATACGGTCCTCTTTCTTGTCACCTTTTCTCAACGTCCATTTCGTGCTAAAAAGCCTTATGTGCACAGCCTATTAGACAGTTTCACAGTGAGAAATCAAGTCTTCACCATCTACACAGCTGTGTTTCAGTATGTGTTTGTCATACCCTCTTTTTCACTATGACGTGTATACAGTCTATAACGTATGATCTAAATGACCAATCAGAGCATAGCTGTTTTATTGCTAATGAATAAGCATCATGTGGGTCAAGAATGAAGACGTATACTGTATGTGTCATGTTTTAGTCATTTTTTTATATACAGTATATACTCTGGAATCAAATGGCTATATCAAACCTCTCTTTCAGTTGACACTTCCTCTTGTGAAGATTGCTGTGAAGCTGCCGTTTGGCGCCGCTGGAAGGTTGAGACCCTCTTTCTTTTCTATTTTTTTTAGAGATCTTTCTTGACATATCCATCTCTGATATAAAACGGTGCCGTGCCATGATGATAATTACTGCCGTCATTCCACGAAGGAACCTTTGGTCGCCCACTACACTACTAGAAACGAGCTTTTACTTACCTGTCAGGGCAATGTGCATATCTCTGTCATGCAGACAGCATATCTCTATCATGGACTATTTTAGCGTTTTCCCACCCACCTGCTCAGATAATGTTTGCGCTCGTGTTTGTGTATGTCGTCCTTCCCCGGGATGGCAAACCTGTCAGCTGTTGATTTGATTTTCTGCATTTGCTTTTTCTGTAGTTTTGCCTATTCTGGCCCACCCATTTCAGATGTCTGTGGCTCAATATTTCTGTCAAAAGCCCATCTGCCCACTGAGCTGGGTAATTTCCAGCCTATTGAGTTCTTCCTCAATGTCACCTTTTGTATCAGCTTTATTAGCCGCATGCATGTTTCACGTCTACATAATAGAGCACCTAATATAATATTGTTCAAGAATTCGGCACTGAGGAACTCCAATTTAAACGTGATAGAAATGTTCACAAAGTTATTTAAATGGGGTGCTTTCATTGAAATATGCCGCAATTTTGACCAGAAGCCAGAATACGGCTCCGTCCCAATGATTACTGAGCTGCCTCACTGCCTAAAAATCTCAAGGCAGCATCCTAATGGACATGAAATCTTCGCTCTGTGTTGATTTAGGGTGCTTTACTTAAGTAGTATAGCTTGAATGTTTAGCACACCAATCGAGGGACTTGACTTTCAATCGATTTCAGTGAACCCTTTTCACATTTCTGAGGTTATCAGAAGCAACAGTAGTCATAGTTGGATTAACTTCTATAGTGGTGAACAGAAATGACAACAAATATAATTTTTGATTTCTTATTTGCTTCAATACCAAAAGAGAAAAAATCTATGATAACATTTCTATGACTTTACAAAAGGGGGAAAATATTGATTTTGGTCAGAAAAGTGAAAGATGTCCAATTTGCTGTCATGCTCTCACACATTGTACACATCACACATTAACTCGTAAAAGCAGATAACATTGTTTTGAAAATGATAACTAAAGTTTCCCCTGAGCACCTAGTGTCAGTAGCCCCAAAATCTGGCAGTAGTTGACACCACATCTTGGCCTCAGAGCGTATATTCTCTAATCAGCCACTTGTGCCTGTCTGAACTCCCTCAGGTCTTCAAGATGGTGCTACTGCATGGATTAGACAATTACTATAATCCCTGTGTTCTTGTTGCTTAGCAATTTGAGGCAGAATGGAGTTTTCCTTTATTACCGAATGCAGGTGTGCTAAATTAAAAATTGAGTATCTCTGAAAGATATCAGCATTTAAGCAAAAGTAACTGAAGCAAATGTATTTCATTTATTTTTTCACAGCTATTTTAAAGTAACATAAAAAAGATACCTAAGCATTTCTCCATCCATACATACATGGGGAGAACATGCAAACTCCACACAGAAAGGCCTCCTAGCTCAGGGTTTCAAACTGGGGAGCTTCTTGCTGTGAAGCCCAAAATGTTTCGCACAATATGTAATTCTACATTTCATAGAATAAAGTCATAAAGATATGTAATGACATAAGGGGGAGTAAATGATGACTGATTTTTCATTTTTGGGTGAACTGTACCTTTAAGTGAGACTCAAGCATCAATACTGTGGGAACACTTAGGCACCTAAAGTTGAACTTACTGAGTTGACACGTCCATAATTTACTTGTTAAGTTTTTAAACAGCTAAAGATACAGTATGCCACCCTTTGTTTTACAAGATTTAGTAGGTATTGAGTACACTGACCATGCTAACTCTTCATTTGAATAATAATAATAATACTAATAATATATATTTTTAAGATTGTTCTGCATTTCCAATATGACTAACTAGCTAGCTGGATAAATGTCATGGAATCTTAATACATGTGAATGTGAAAGCTATATTACTTGACCTGTAAAATTAGTACTTACGAATGTATATTAATAATATGAGATCTTGCATTAATACCCCAGTGCTACTATTTGACATGTTTGCTATTCTTTTGCGTACTGTACGCTCTTCTTTATTTGGCACTTTATTATGCAGTGCAATGCAAATCTCAGCTGATGTTAACCAGCAGGCATGATGAACTCCCAGAAGGGCCACAGGCAGTGCTTGTGGCTGAATGGAAGCTAAATGGATGAGTTCACACATACCTGCATATGACTATGCTTAAGTGATTACATCAGATGGAAGGCAGATCTGCACATGAAGTTGAGGATAAGTATTATGGGTTTCCACTTTCCGTGCAAATAAACTGTTTTTATGACTATACTGTATATGTTTTCATTAGAAAGCTCATTGGAGTGTCAAAAATTAATATTCAATTTGTAAGACTGTATGAATTGATATAAGGAGTTTAGCAGTTCATCTACATTTCGTATACATTTATTCTATGCAAAGGTTTTTTGTGATTCAAAATCTGTTTATTTAAATATATTTACATGTTTTACTCTAATTATGTTAATGATGTAATATGTAATGAAAGCTGTCTCAAATGAGAAAATGAGTGTATTGGTTTGCTGGCATATGGATCTAGTTCTAAACTGCCCTTGTAGTTGAACACCAGATGTGGGCCTATAGAACATATTAATTAGCTGTCATGTTTTGAGACAAATTAGTGAAGAGAGATAGACACATGATGGCTAGATGGTGGGGGAAATGGAGCAGATGGAGACTCACTGATGAAGGACATCAAGACGGCATACAGGAAATAGCTAAATGCAGTATCTCGTGGGTATATGTTATACTTAAATTTGTCATTATGCAGTCTAGTGATTACAGTCTGGGCTGGTAACTTCAAATGTCAAAATGGTGACATTTAACCCCCATTTAACCATATAATAATTCAATATTTGTATTCTCAGTGATGAGAATGTTGAATGAGAGCATGTTGTCACTGTCAACAAGACAGTGTGGTTGCAATGTGTTGGCTGAGCATCTGTGAGTATTTTTCTGTCACTTTGGATAACATTAGTAGGTTAAAATGCATTAATGATCTTAGAAAGAAAAAAATAACCCATGAAGCTCCAGCAGCAGATAAGCCGACGCATCATAAAATAATAAAAGCAGCTGAATTTCCAAAGCTGGCAGGCACTTTGACAGCAAACATCTCGCAGCGACAACGTCCATGTGTTTGTTTGTTAATTCCATTGGACCCACTTTATATTAAGTGGCCTTAACAACTATGTACTTACATTTAAATTAATCATTTGGTACAATGCACTTACTGTGTACATGTTTTTACATTGTACTTATATTTTAAAAATACCTGTGTGTAATTACATCTGTAATTCATTTCTGTAATTACATTTATAATTACACTGTTGACCCATCCCTTACACC
>NW_015536497.1:1326186-1338921 GCF_001515605.1 Sinocyclocheilus anshuiensis | reverse complement strand
TACATTGTACTTATTTTTTGATGTAAGTACATAGTAGTTAAGGCCACTTAATATAAAGTGGGACCATTCCATTTATAACTGCAAAGGATTATCATCAGACCTTGAGCTGATTTCTATGGGGCAACGGCGCTTCTCACAGCTGTTTATGGAATGCCAATCTTTTGGGGAGCAAATCTGATCAGTTTTCTTCCAAAACAAGCAACATTTCACAAATGATGGCTTGTAACACTCCAAAGAGAAAGGAAAACTTGAAATCGCACCATACGACCCCTTTAAAGTCAACATGAAATGCTTCAGTAATGTGATTGATTTTTTTGAGTAAAATAACGTGAAAAGTGGGTGTTACATATCAGAATGGAGGCAGTCCAAATGCAAGTTTACTATTGGTTAAAATGAACCAATAGAGTGCAAAAGTCAGGTTCTGGAAGTAAAAATCCCATTTATTTTCTTCATAAGGAAACTGATTTTTAAAGATAACCAAAAAGACAGACCTACAAGGTGTTGATCGACGGTATATGCTTTTGTTGAAGCCATCAGCCTGCATTATTTCAACTTATTTTTTAAGTAATCGTTTTCAACTGCAGAATTTGGGGTGAAAAACTATATTACAATATCAGACAAGCAAATTATGTCAAAAACACTTTAGCACTTACTCACTCTAAGTAATAGATTACATTTCACTGATGCTCTCAAACTATTTAAATCAACGCTTCAATGTTTTTCAGGGCAAGGACATCTTAGACGATAGAGACATAGAGCAGGGACCCCCAATACAAAATGTGTCAAGCAGAGCTTTAAGCATATAGCCTTTGATAGTATTAGGAACTAATCATATTATGATTAAGAATAAATTATATTATGTTACATGTATATTATGTTAAGAGAGTAGATCAAAACTATGCACATTATTGTTGTTGCACATGCATCACTGCCTGTATATTACTTTTTATTGTTAAAATTGAGATTTATGCATCTTAACAAATAACATGTTGAGATAAAAATAATAATTCATTAGTTGTTTGCAGTTGTTTGCAAATTATTTTAATGGATTTGCTGAGTCATAAATTGTAATTTACTAGTCATATGGACATTTGCATTCACCTGAACTTTAGCTACAAGTTTATTAAAAATTCACATTTTAATTTTACTGCGAGATGGACAATTACGAATCAAATCACCGAGTATCTGAAATTAGTGAGGGTTTTCTAATAAAGTGCAGATGTAATGTGCAAGCAACAGGTCCACCATAACAGAAATAACAATGTACAGTGAAACATTTAAGATTATTTACAAGGCATTACTTTTACAAATAATTAGAATAGAGTTTAAAAAATATATTGATGCGAATATTTTTCGAGTATTCTATTAGTCTGCATTTAAATTGCACATATCTATTTTGACATGCCATGTTTTTGTCCCATGCTTGTATCACTATGTCAACTGCAGCTTCAGAGGGAATCACATTTATATGTAGATGTCACTTCCAAAACTATGCAGCATGTAATTGGCCGTCAGCCCTCTTAGCAGCATGAAAAATAATACTTTTATTCAATGGATCATATCTGTATAGCCTCGAAAGTGTGAAAGACCACTCACATTACAATCACTAAAAAGCTGTCACTCATCTCAGTTACGGATCTCACAACGTTCCACTAAAATCAATAAAATCAATGTCTACACTGCATAATGAATCTCTTACTTACATCGTGTTGTTGTTTGTGAATGACAGAGGATTGGTGAGAGCGAGCCTAACTCAGCACTGAACAAAATATCCAGCATTGTGAGCAGTGAGTGGATTCTAACTTAAAGGGGTCATATGATGCAATTTAAAATTTTCCTTTCTCTTTGGAGTGTTACAAGCTGTTCGTGCATAGATAAGATCCCCAAAGTTGCAAAAACTAAAGTCTCAAACCCAAAGAGATATTCTTTATAAAAGTTTAGACTTGTCCACGCCCTCCTAAAACGCCTCGTTTAAACACACCCCTACATGTCTACATCACAGTATGGGAAGATTTGCATAACACCGCCCAAATGTTCACGCAAAGAAAGAAGGCGTAACTTTTATTCTCGCTGTAGTATTGTTGTTGCCGCCGCCGCCATGTCGTGAAGACACTGTGTGTTTCGTTGTGAAAGCGAAACTACTTTGTTTGGCCTTCCAAAAGAGGACGATATCCGCTTCGTCATGCCTAGAGCTGATCCGTGCTGGTCGCTGAGGAAATACATCAACTTCGTGCTGTGGATCGCCGGATCGGCTTTCACCGTGGACAAAGCAGAGTCCAGCCCGGGGTCGTCACATGTGGTTGCCGCAAGCCCGCCGGCCACTCCTTCGTCGAATCTGCCGGCCGTGCCATTCTCAAGTCCGTCGGCCGTTCCTCACTCAAGCCCGCCGGCCGCCGCTCACTCAAGCCCTCCGGCCGCTGCTCACTAAAGACCTCTGGCCGTTCCTCACTCAAGCCCACCGGCCACTGCTCACTCAAGCCCGCCGTGGGACACAACTAGAAATCAGTTGTTAAGTTGTATTTACAACACTGTTTTAAATATTTCCAAATATTCAGATGTGTGCAACGCATTTTACGGAGGACTCTTTCCTGACACACTTGAGGTATTCAGCCAATCACAACGCACTGGATGGCTGGCCAATCAGATCATACCTCGCTTTTCAGACCGATGAGCTTTGTAAAAATCGACGCGTTTCAGAAAGGCGGGGCATAGAGGAGAAACAATAATGTACATTATGTGGAAAATAATGTGTTTTTTTAACCTTATACCGCATAAACACATTGCATTACACCAAATACACAACATAATGTTCTTTTTAGCAACGTCATATGACCGCTTTAAACACCTCTGATTGGCCTTTGCGTTCAAGAGATCAACAGACATGTCATGTCTGTTGGCTACATTTCTCACTGCTGCAAAAATAATGTAAATAGGAACAGAGGTCAAACTGAAAAACACAATGGAACGCTTGCTAAATCTGTTTCGCCAATAATATATCATTACAGCATCAACTGAGGGTGCTTTTGCTTTCGTTTCAGGGTGCCTATATTTAAAATTGACTTTGTGATATTTTGTAACCATTTTAATTTTTTATTTTTTTTATTACTTGTGATCAAACATTAATTGGCGGACCCCCGGTTGAAGACCCTTGATTTAAATATATATATATGCAACTTTTGCAATAAACGTAAAATATGTTTTATATATTTAATTAACATATTTCAATCAACAGTTTTATATTTATCCATTGTTTTATGTCAATTATGTTGTTCAATATTTCATGGGATTATAGCTCTTTCCCTCATTAAAGCTGTTACCTCTGTCAACACTTTTGTTTCAAATCACAGTTTGTAATGTTGTGAATCACCTCATAGCTGGTTGCTTTGTTTCATGGCTTATAACTTCTTAACAAATATTTAAAAAAGTCCCTTTGTCATAAATTAATGGAAAAATACCGCCAGAACCAAGGCCGCTGAAAACATCAGCAGAACATTTTAAGTGAAGTACAAGTCAGCTGTTTCTGATAAAGACTATGACAACATTTTGTCATTAGAATAATGTAAAACAGGGTAAATTCTGATTTCGTGTTGACTTTGACTTTATGTGTTGTTATGTCATTTTAGGTTACACAAAGTGTTTCCAAACTTATTCCAAGATAATCACTCAGACCTAATTGAATTCTGCAATAGATGCTATTAAAGTCATGACTCTTCGAGACATTACTAGGATGTTTTTATTCAGTTTTAAACAAATATTTCTGACACATTCTTGAGCCTCTGTCTTGCCTCATTTTAAAGCATCACAAATGAACCAAGACCTTTTTGAGTCATAGGAGCTGCTATTTTTGAACGTCTGAAATCATCTCAGTCTGTCTTGGCGGTACTCTGCAAGTGGTACTGTCTGAAACCATTACATAAGAGAGAGGAACAGAGCAAAGACAAAAAAGTAAGGCCACACGATAGATTGCACACTATAAAATACACCAACAATCGACCCTTTCCGCAAATGGATCTTTTGTTCCACTCTACCCGGAGCATTTTTCTTTGAATATAACCCAAGCCTTTTGTCAAGAAAGAAATGATTACACATAATAACAGCCTAAGACGAATATCACTGGCAATGACGGCTCTCCATGGTGATACGTTTCACTCCGCTTTTGTTCTAGTTGCCCACGTCGCCCGGCTTTCCAACACATGCTAATGGTTCTTTAGAGTTAAAACAGGAAAAAAATAATCTCATATACTTACAAACATCATTATACACATTGTACACAGGGCAATATGATCCAAATCTCGCCAGACTGGAGGATCCAAACGTGTTGTGGATGAACCCTTGTAGTTCGCCGGAAACAAATTCGAGAATTAAAAAGGGAACAAATCGAGATTTCATCCATTTTTTTTTTCTTCGAACAAAATAAACATTTACATGGAATTATTGGTAATGATCAAGGCAGTGAGCACTACTGTACTGATGTGCACGGGAGTTTTTTTTGTGATGGATGCATATCTCTAGGTAAATATACAGAGAGAGTTCATCAATGGGTCACGTGATTGCATTTTATAGCCTGTTCTCAATCAACCGTCCATCATGATATTGAAAAACAAGGTGGGTTACTTTCCTTCTGACATATGAAGTCGTTTGTAGAAGTTCTCCATGTTCAGTGTCAGCCACCGGTGGTTCCTCGCTTTCTCTTCAGTGGGGCAGTGGTGTTTCAGTCTTTTAGAAGCTCCTTTGAAGGATTTGTTGTCTTTTGTTTCGACTGGTTTTTAAAGATAGGGTGTGATACACACATACACACACACTGAGAGAGAGAGAGAGAGAGAGAGAGAGAGAGATCAATGTCACTATAGAGAAGTTCTTTGATTGAGGTCAGAAGAATTCATCAGATGATTCCTGGTGTTGTAGAGTCAGGCTGTGTTTACAGAACCTGATTGACCAGTGCAAAGGCCAGTGTCAGTGTGGCGGCAGAAACACTGATTGAAGTCACAGATGAATGTCTGGCTCTGTTGTTGTCAGCCTGGTGAGAGCCCACCGAGTCAATGGATCCCTCCATTGGGTTCAGCACATTCTGAGGAAATATTACAAGCTTTTTTCAGTTCAAGTATTAAGATTACAGGTCATTCCTGTTACTCACTACTCACTGATCTTTAAAAATAAGCATGCGTGTGGTATTTCTATAAAAGCTTATTGGAGACTTCCATAAAAGTGCTTTTGTAAAGTTCAGACTTAAAACTTTGTTAATTTTAACATGATTATCTATACAATGACTATTTTTGACTTCATGTTTCTGCTGTTGTTTTTCCTGAATGAAGTCACTTCCTGGTGCATGTCATTAAAGTTAGACTAAAAGATGGAAAGTGATATTGTGAACACTGGAAACACCTGTGAAATAATTTCTAATCAAATTGCCAAGAAAATTTGAATTAGAGAAAGAAAAATTTGAGAAATATTTGGAATATATATTTTTTTCATTTACCAGTTTTTCATGTTAGAAATTAGTGCTGCATCATTACACAGTTGTTAAAAAAGAAATAAAATGATAGTGATAGAAGATCCATAGTGATCTAATTATGATACTGCGGTAAAACTAATAATTTCCATCTTTAAAAACTGTGCATTTAATAATTTGCCCAGAATACATAACATATCCAGCTAACGAAAATATGCTCTTAAGAACATTTAGCTAATGTTCCCATTAAGTTATTTCCCAAAACGTTATTTCTGAATGTTCTCTGAATACTCAAAAAAAAAAAAATTGTTTTAACGTTTTACGATCTTTTTGTTTTAGGTTTTGAAAACATTAAAGGAATATTCAATTTTTATAATTTTCCAAACATTGTGGGAATCTTACTTTTGAATTTTCTCTGAAAGTTCTGAAACAAGCAGTAGGCCTATCATTTAAAAAAAAAAAATAATTAAAACATTCCATGAATGATGTATAAATAAAAATAAATAAAATTGTGTTTTTTGAGAACATTAGTAAAGACTAGATAGCTCTGAATGAACATTGCATTGATGCTATTGAAACATTTGTTCATATTGAACATTTGTTTATAGCTTTAAGATAACCTTTCCAGAACGTTCTGGGAATGGTTCTTGTTAGCTGGGTAGAAAAATATGAAGTTTTAAGGTAGGAAAGACTTTTATAATTATGTTTGATAATTGTGCAGGTGAAATATGTCTTACCTCATCAGCGCATTCAAAACCGTTAGAACACTTCTGCTCACTGTCCTGAGAAAATATAAATAATTAATATTCTTAGCATCATGTGACCATGACCTGCAAACCGTACTGTTCAGTGTTAATTGTGTCTGGCTGCCCTCCATCCATCATTCCACCGTGATCTACACCTGTACGTGATCTATACCTGTACTGTTTTTTTTTTTGTTTTTTTAAAGAATGGTCCAAGACATTCACTAAGCCGTAGTGGAACTGTGTAATATGGATGTTAAAATTGAAGTGTGTAATTTTTAGATGTTGAAATACTTAGCTTCTACATAGCTTAATATGTAGAGACTTTAAGTAAGTGATTTGTAGGTTGATTCCCCAGAAAAGTGTAAACACAGCGGTGCTTTCAAACTGTGTTTGTTTGAGCATCTCGACAAGCCTGACGCAACAACATTGTCTCAACCAATAGCGTGAATTCAGGGTGGGACTGTCTGTTTAACTGACCAATGATAGATGAGGGTACAGACATAAGCACAAACTTAACCCATAAATACTCAATAAATGACAGAAATCAGTTGACAGAAGATGGAAATTATGTGGCCAGTCGCTTCGTAAGTGTCACTTCTGTGCAAAATGTCACTCATATCAAGGTGCTTTGAGCAGGGTTTTTTTTTTTTTTTCTCATGCCATGAAGCAGAATAAATGCATTAGATACCCTAACATTTGAAAGGTATGACACACAGTCATGCAAACACTTAACATGTTCAAGACATTCTCATCTGGTTATGGTTTGTTAGCTACAAAACAATCATAAACGTAACACCCCGTCTTTATAAGAAAAAAAATGAATAAAAAAAAAACAACGGCAGCCTCTTTGATGCAAAACCATAATTAAGAAGCTTTACGAAAAAACGCACAATGATTTGCTTGATTGATTCTTTGAATTGCTTTTCCCACAAGGAACATGCAAAGTTTTAAAGCTGTTTTATGGTTCGGAAGGCTGTGCTGTATAATGCAATAGAAAGAAAGAAAGAAAGAAAGAAAGAAAGAAAGACTGGAATCACTGGAATTTAAAAAAAACAAAAACACTGACTTCAGAGGACTATTAAGCTGCTTGAAACGAAAGCAAACAAACAGAAACCCAAGCAGAACTTCACAGGCATGGTGACATTAATAAGCATTATTAATAACTGATAGTTTCAGTGGCCTATTTAACAGCACAGTAAAATCCCAGACTGGAAATGGATTCATCTCAGAAAACATGAATTTCCTTTTGTACCCATCTGTAAACATTCCATGACAAATTCACTAAACAGTTGTGGCCATTTTAAGCCCACAAATTTTCAACACAAAAACCTGTATACAGTATATTCACCCACCACCTGTAATCCAGTTTAACAAAGCAGTCTCTGCTCTTGTGTAGCAACATAAGCAAGAAAATGCCCTTAAACTCTGTGATGTCATGTGCTTTCGGTGTTGTATATACATTGTTCCTGAAGAAGGCTTGGTATTTTGGCAAATTTAATAAAATATTGAGCAGTTCCAGTAATCTGTCTGCTAATTTATGCTTCTGTTTGGATAGAAAGCAGCTCGTTTGTTTCAGAATCTCTCCAATTTCATGACATTTCTTTCTACAATGTAGATAATCATGTTTTTCAAACGTTTTTCTTCTTATGGACAATTGGTTCTGTTCACACACGACCTCTAAACACAAAAAATGCAGTTAAATTTATGGAAAACCTGTGGAAAAAAGCACCTATTGGCATTCTATTCAGCAGAAACATGCCTTTTTATGCAACTATACCAATTTTCTTCTTCAAAATAAAACGTTGCCTTGGGTGGAATAGAATTTGAACAGAGATTCAGCCAGCACAATTATCAAGTAAAGCAACCTTGAAACAAACAAAATCTGATGCGTTATGCCTGACAATATTCATCCTAAAATGTCCAAACTGTTTGTGGTTACAGTTGCACTCTCAGAAAAAATGTGCAAAAATTTGACCTTTAGTACCATAAGAATACATATTACTACTCTAAGGTTTTAATATGCATCCTTTAGGTGTAAAGAAGGTACAAAGGTGTTCCATTAAGGTGTTCACATAATCAGAGACTTCACATTTTTGAGTATGGCTGCTTATTCAATCAATGCATTCCATACTCTCAAATTCTTTACTGCGAACGCAAGTTCAATACATTCAACTTGTAAACGCACCAAGTAATCGAGTAGATACAAGCAGCCATGTCAGATAACCACTTTTCACAGATTGACTGTTGCCTCCTACGACAGTTGCCGGAGACATGAATTAAAATAGTTATTTCCAGTGCGACTATATCATATTTCTGTCTGTGGAGTTTTCATAATTTGTTTCAGCATGGATGAAAGAGTACAGTCATTTTCTTCAGTACCCAGGGGCTTATAACTGAATCCTCAGGACTTAGGACAGAACTGCGAGGCGCGATAGGATGGAAGTGGTCACACTAAGTCATATCTCTATAATGCAGGCCCTTTCAAACTTGGATTAGCTGACAAATTAGTGTTTGTGATGACATCACTCATTTACATAGGATTACATAGCTGCCTGTATGCAAGACAAATCATACTAACATCCTTGAAATCAAACCAACAATCAACATACACTATCCAGTTGACTATAGAGACAGGATTTTCATGAGCCAGATTCAATCCTCAATCTTCCATCTGAGCATCAAGGCTCAATATTTTCAGGTATTACAGACCACATTGGCGTGGACAGCATGCTGCTGGTCTGCTCTGAATGGCCCCTGCATGAGCTGACAAATAATCTTAGTTTATGAATTATTCACCTGCATACTGAATTATACAGAAGTGTTTTACCTTCCACTAGACACTCTGCATATCTTCAGGTAAAACATGAGTTTCCCCCCCCAAAGAGGTATTCTGCTTCCCTCAGTTATTTTAATGATTGTAATAGTTGGTGTCCTCAAGGTTTGGCCTAGATTTAAGCACGGTTTAATGGCATTTGTGTGTTTTGCTTTTGTACATGCACAAAGCAGCAATATAGGTTTTAGCACTGATCCTGACATTCAGGGCGATTTTGATGCTAGTATGGCATGTACAGGACTATCCAAAATGAGTGTATAGGCTTACAGAAATACCAGCACTATTTCCCATTACACTGACCAAAAAAAAAAAGGGTAATGTGTTTTCTGACTTTAAAAGTGAACTGTGCAATTTCTGTAGCACTAGCATAAGGGTTGTTAGATCTGTGTAACCAAGCCAACCCATTGAACAATCAAAACTAGTCTGATGACAATTAAACTGTAGAGGTACATTTAGAATAACTGAGTCATTGGAGTCATCTCATTGGCAAAAAGTGTCCTAATTTATCAGAATTAACCCCTACACTGTAAAAAAAAAAAAAAAAAACGAAACTTGTATATAAATGATTATTGCACTATGTTTTAAAAGAAAATACTGTCTACTTAAAAATGTAGCATTGAATTAAATTGTTACTTGCCATTTCTTTGTAGTTATTTGTGAAATTGACTAGCAATTTATGAGTAAATATTGTTTCTACACTAAGCTTTTTTCAGTGTAGCCCAAATACCATACTAAAACTATGCCACTCCCACACCTAAAATACATTTTGAAAGGTATGCAATACTTGAAAATCACTGTATAGTACTAATCATAAACACAGTCTGTTTTCATAAACAAAATCGTTTTATCAACTTCTATTTGAAAATTAAATAATAATTTCTATTTAAAATCTTGTTCCTATGCTACTCTTCTCCTTCCTGGTCCTTTTCATACAGAACATATCTGTACAGACTCTTATCATCTGTCTCCTCATCTACCGGAGTTTTATCATTGGTAGAATATAAATTGGGTAGAGTAAAATAATCCAATACAAGCATTTCAGTGAAATATAACTAATGCAATATGTCAAACCTTTAACCCGAGAAAAAAAGAAAATTACACTATTGGTTGAGCTGTTGCTGTGTCAGGTTGGTTGGAATTCTCAAACAAACGATGCTTTGAAAACACCTCAGCATGTCAGTGTTTACACTTTTCTAGTGAAATCAACCTGCAAATAACTTACTTATAATTGTCACTGCATACTGCACTTTCAGAGAAAAAAAAAAAAAAAGGTACAAAGCTGTCACTGGGGAGGTGTCGTAACGTTCAAAAGCTAAAGGAACATTTTTGTACCTTTTTTACAGTGTTTGTGGTAACACATTACAATTAACACAAGTTAACGTAATCAGATTACTTTTTTCCAAGTAACAAGTAAAGTAATGCATTACTTTTAAATTTACAAGAAAATATCTGAGTTTCTTTTTCAAATAAGTAACACAAGTTACTTTGTTTTCCCATTTATTCACTAACAGCTCTCCTGTCCCCATGTTGATAAATTGGAAGTGCAGAGACAGGCTGAGGCTTATTCATTTAACTTTTGGTGTGAAAGGGCCTTTACAGTTGCCAAGAATATAACTTTGGGTTTTTTTATTATTGAAAGTAAATAAGCAAGCTCAGCTCACGTGACAAAAAGTAACGCAAAAGTAACATAATGCATTACTTTCCATAAAAAGTATGTTTTTACGAAGTAAAGCAATATTGTAATGCATTACTTTTAAAAGTAACTTTCCCCAACACTGCTTATTTACCCCTAAATGGTACATCTTAGTACCTAAAGTATACATATTAGTACCTTTTGAAAGGTTACCGCCTTAGTGACAGTCTTGTACCTTTTTTCCAAGAATGTAGGCTAAATAGGAAAAAGTATTTTAATATTGAAAAAACGGCACACTTCATCTTTAAATTCCTTAATTTTTTTAGCCTTGGATTCACTGGGTAATAATGTAATACAATGCAATGAACGACACAAATTTTCAGACCTACCTGAAGGTTGGCGCATGTGGAGAAAACACATGCACTGTCTATTTGCTTGACATCATTTGAGTTGATGACATGTTTGGTGATGATAGCTGGTTGCAGATTGGTCTGTACTGATGGGACTGCTGACTGAGACTCAGTGATGGGAACTAGACCCGCATCCGTGCCATAACCGAATGCCTGGATAGCGTTTCCTGCACACCGAAACACATGCACATATATGCAAATAAAAACACATGCATGAAAAAGCCATAAAGATTTAATGTGGGGAAAAAACAGACCCTCAGCAAAAGAGATCACATGTCCGTAAGACATATCATTTCTCAATAATGTGCTATTTAGGTTAAGCCCATAAGGATGACTGTTCAGGCGGTGAGCCGTGAGGTTACAAGAGGTTTCATCTCCACTCACTCAGGCAAGTGTTCTCTCTGAAGTCTCGGAGGAAGGCCTCGCACTCAGCTTCGTGATTTCCACTGCCTCGACAGCCACACCAAGGGGAAATGGTGATGTTGGTGTGGCTCGCATCCACATAGTTTGGAGTCACATCTGATCCTGTAAGGCCAAGGGTAGAGATTATCATAAATATTAATTAGGTGGGAACATGTTGGTTTATAGATCTTGCTGTCTGCAGTATAATGTGCTGTTTGGCTGAGTATAATGGCCAGAGGTTGTTGGTCTGCTTTCTTCTAGAGATCCATTTGTTCACAGCACTACCCCAGATTTTTAATCCTCCAGGATTCATTTTAGGTAAAAGGCTAAAAGGATGCAATTTTAAAGTTTCTCTGATGGTTTTCAGGCCTAATTTACACAGTTGAAGTAGTAATTATTTCAGATTGTTTTACGAAAGTTACCAAAAAGAAAAAAACAAACATTCAAAATAATAAATTTGTGCCTTAGGCCCAATGTTCCCTCTAAGCTGTGCACATACGCAGCCGCGCACCTCCTATGTTGCGACCGTGCATAATAAATAATATGTCACGCACAGGACAGATGCAAAAATTAGTTGGGGAAAGGTTGAATTCTAGTAAATGCAAAATAATTGCAATGCTCGGGCAAACCGCTATAGAGTTAATGTCGCTATAGAGTTAGAACCGGTGAATGCGGTTAACAGGTTTCATGGAAAGAGAATCATGTGCGCCAAATCAGTCGCTGTAGAAATCGAAATTATTTAATGGTTGCAGATGAAATAGCTTAGCACGAGAGCAAACGCAAACATAATGACATGTGAAATAAGATGTCATCATGTTTTAAAGAAGAGTGTTTTGATTAAGTGGTGTAAATAACAGATGATGGGCACAGAACATTTACAGTCACACACAGGTGTAGTAGTGTGCAAACTCTACATGGATATGTTTTAGATAACTGTAAAATAATTCACATTCACATTTTTTTGAAAATATATACTATAATAAATAACGTCTCAGGTTACTTATGTAACCATGGTTCCCTGAGTAGGGAACGAGACACTGCGTCCTCTAGGGGTCGCTATGGGGAACGCCTCGTCGTGACCCGTGTCTGAAGCATACATTGAAAAAACACCAACTCGTTGGCCGGCGACAGCCATGACGTCACTACCAGTGCGACTATAGTATAAATAGGCGCCGGGAGCACACATAATTCACTTCTTCGTCTGAAGCTTGCGTCCGCAGCATGGCAAGAAACCTAGAGGACGCAGTGTCTCGTTCCCTACT
>NW_015536497.1:1309460-1326049 GCF_001515605.1 Sinocyclocheilus anshuiensis | reverse complement strand
TCATGGCTGTCGCCGGCCAACGAGTTGGTGTTTTTTCAATGTATGCTTCAGACACGGGTCACGACGAGGCGTTCCCCATAGCGACCCCTAGAGGACGCAGTTCGAAGTTCCCATGAAAGGGAATTTAACTGTTCTGTGTGAGATTTTTTTTAAATTATGAATTAATTAATATAATTTCTTGGTAAGTAACTCAGCACTGTAAAAAATGTTTTCTCAGGTAACCTAAAATGTGCATCATTTAGTTACATCAAGGGTCAAATCAAATATAAATAGCACATTAAAGTTAAAAGTTACACACTTTTTTGTGTATGTACAGGTCTGGTATACTTTGGTCATCTTTATATATAAAGAAAGCAGGAAAAAAAATAGAGGGAACATTGCTCAGGACAAATAATATATTTGTGTATCCAAACAAACTTTATTGCATTTTGGTGCAACTTCTTCTGTTACTTTGTAAAATAGCTAGTATTAATATAATATTTAGCTCCAGGTTGGTCCTTCGCACTCATGGAAATATTTATAAATTTCAATGTTTGATTTTAAGGTCATTTTTGATACTTTTGATTAAAAAGTCTGCTACTATGTCAGGTCAAGACAATGTCGAATATGATTTATTAAGCAAAACTGTTAAAATATGCTTCTACATTTACATTCACCTTATTTGATAATATTTTCATTCTTTCTAAAAACTGGTCAGAAATCATGTAACTGAGATATAATATTTATTTATGTATGCATATTTATGTATAAAATAAAACTGTATCATACATACATTTATATATAGTTGCATTTATATTTTAGGAAAAGGGACCCCAAGGGGGTTGTTATATTTGGTGTCCTGGGCTTCAAAACATTTGAATACCCCTTGCCTTCATCTGTTCTCCTGATCTTTATAATCTTTCTTAAAAGTAAAATTCCTAGTGCATCACTAATTAAAACAGCTACAGAAGGCAACATACATGTTCCAAACAGTCAGTCCATTAAAATGCAATTCCAAATTCTTATTATTTCCGTGCAGCAGATTTTTCCCATAATCACTCACCAATGAGTCCAACGTAGGACACCAGACAACCGTGGTAGTTATCATTAGGACAGCTTGTTATTGAATGCGGTGTCGTCTGGCAATTCATGTGGAAGTCTGCCAGCCTGGATCTAGACCAAAAACAAAACAAATTATAGAATTTAAGAGGTCTGAAACATTTGTAGTACATTCGACAGAATAGGATTTAGATGCACACTTGAATAAGCTACTAGTCTTTCTATATTTATAAAGCATGATTACAGTACATGACGCTGAAGAAAGGATGGATTTTCATATACTCAAATAACCACCGTCTGCACCTTCTCTGTAAGGTGCTGCAATAGTCACACGCTTTTGGATCAAGCTATAAGGGAAGGTTTATTCTCTGAGTTATTTATCGCCACAGCTGCATCTGCAATCATCAATGCTCTAATATCCAAGACCGAAACAATAAGGAGCAGTGAATGTGCAATATTAGATGCATTCTGTCAGTCCTAACTAGCGTCTAGTGGGGTTCCAATTCAAGGCCATTTTCTGCTCGACTCCATGTGGTATTTCTCCAAGTCAAGCAATCTGCCTCAAACAGCCTCTTCCTAGGGGGTTACGTGCATTCAGAAACAGATTGCTCCAAGCACTAGACCTGAGGTGGGCAGGGGGGTCACATTAGTACTTATTCTTGAGTATGAACTCTCTCCTCTAGCACTTTACACACACATAAACTCTGAATAATAGTCCCGCGCAGCCTTCCCTCAAATAACGCCAGCGAGATGGAGATCTTAGGCTCACTGCCCTCCTGCAAGACCTTGATTAATAGTGAATCATCCTACACGGCAGTATGGACCCCTGACTCACCAACTCAGCTACGGTGTGAATATTAACCGAACCGTTCTTGCTGTTGGGTCCACAGGTGTTGCCTACTGGGTGTTTACCTCCCAGAACAAAGAATGGTATCTGCATCGCTCTCATGGGCCCTGGCCGAAAAGGTCATCCTTGTCTACTCTGCTTTACTGACATGGAAATGGATGTTCTTCTGATGCTTTTTGTACTGTATTTTCACCCCGAGCTTTATCTCTAGATAAGGCGGTAAGGAATGTAAAATCAGCAATCAAGGAGCGACGCATGCTGATGAGACTGCAATCCAAAGTGGACCGTTCTGAAAGGGCTAACTGAAGTGCTCCCAAATTATGGCACTAACAGTTCAAAGATATTACTCAATTATTTAGATTTCCAAGTACATCATAGCTCCATTCTTAACAGAGCTGGACTATAAGACCTTGCTAGCATAGTGCAACTAGAGGAGACTGCAGAAGGATGTCACATGGGGTCAGCTGTAACACCGTCAGTTTTACCAATAAGAAATAAGCTATACAATTATACATACATAATCACCAGTGTCCAATAAGTACACACAAAGACTGCACAAAATGGGACACTGTATAAGCTATATACTGTATAAGAAATGTTTACACATTTTATTCATACATTACCATTCAAACGTTTGGGATTGTTAAGATTAAATTTTTTCTTTTATTCATCAAGGAATTATAAAACGGATCAAAATTGACAGTATAAACATTCCCTCTTATTTCAAATAGATGTTGTTCTTTTGAACATTCTATTCATCAAAGCAGCCTGAAATAATGTACCACAGTTTACATAAAAAGCACAACTGTTTTCGGCACTGATATTAATAAGAAATATTTCTTGAGCAGCAAATCAGCATATTAGAATGATTTCTGAAGGATCATGTGATCACTGAGGACTGGAGTAATGATGCTGAAAATTCAGCTTTGCATAACAGAAATAAATTACATTTAAAATATATTAAAATAGAAAAAAAGATGATTTAAAATGTAAGGTCTCTGTCTTGTGAAACACGAAATACCGGATCTTTTGACAACACTAGACACTGATATGCCCCTATCAGCCATCACGAGGTCTGAACTAATCCAATCAGGAGACAACAAAGCTATCTTTTGTATCAGGACTACAACTTATAGATACCTCGTGATGTCTTGTGACCACCAATGAAAGGAAATATTACATCCAACAGGAAAAGGATGAGTAAATTAACTTATGCCCTCAGGCCTGCAAACACGGGACGAACCTAGAGTACCCCCCCCGTATAAGTGTAGTATGAACTCGAAGTGAGGAGATGGGGCGGAGGAGGGATGCTGATAACCGTCAATGGATAGAGGTAAGTCAGCTGTATTTATATCATGGTGTTGATTAACTTGAGTGCGCTCCACCTGTGTTAATTAGGCTAAGTATCTGACGCGCTCCTCCCGAACCTTGTAAATAAAACATAATTTAATGTAATCTAGAATAGCCAATAAATTCTTGTTTCATTTATAAAGAATCATTGTCTTGTGTTGTAATTTTAAAGTTGAACCTTGCCAAGATCTTGTTACCTTGCTCAAAATTAATAAGATTACCATTTTGTTTATGTGTCGTTGGCCACGAAGTAATATGAACAGAATCGTTAATATACACGGACGTTAACGTCTCGCGGGACGAGTAGTTGATAAAGTGTAAACTAACAAATTTGAAATCGGTTCTAATCAGGTTGACTTCGAATTTTCAGATTCGAGTCCTCTCAAAACCTGAATTAATTAATAATAATTAATTGCCTAAGAAAAGTAATCTGACATTACAAAAATGTAATAATATTTCACAATATAACTGTTTTTACTGTATTTTTTATCAAATAAATGCAGCCTTGGAGAGCACAAGAAACTTCTTTAAAAGCATTAAAACATCTTTGAACAATAGTGTATGTAGAAGATTTTAAAACAATTTTAATTTGAAAAATATGGGAATCAAAAAGCACAAACAACCAAAAACACAAAGTTATAAAAATGTAATATTACTTTTCTCAGGATCCTGTCAAAATCTTATTTTTCAATCTAATCTTATTAAAACAGCATTATTTTTTAAACTAACATATGTTAAGTCATTTTGAGGCCACTGAAATCACCTCACTTAGTTCAAGTTCTATGCAGAGATCATGAATATTCTATCAGTTGACCATCATGATTCAACCCCATGAACTTGGACAGCCATGTCCTGAAGCAGGTTCGTGAAGCTCGTAGATGTGGCAGTAAATACTCTTGAAAAAGAAAAAGAAAATTGCAGTTTTTACCTTTAGGAGCTTTTTCTACTGCATCTGACCCTTAGAAATACTCTCATTCCTTAAATCCAGTGTATTTAGGTCTATTTGTTAGCATTAATTTCTTTGATTTGATGAAAATCAGTTTAATGTGAAGTGTTTAAAGTCTGTGTAAAGCAATATTAAATATGTGTTGTGAGTTTGTCACACCACAGACAAATGTGTTAACCACGCAGCCAAATCTGAATGAAAAAAAAAAGCCAAGTAAATAAAGTTGGGTATCAAAATCTTGAAAAGAGCAAATATTCTCTTCTCTCAAATGCTGGGGGTGTGTCAGCTGTCTGCGCTTAAACCACGCCCACTCGCGGGAAAGCTGCTGTCTTTCTCAACTGTGAAATACTGCTACAACCTGAATGGATGCTCCTAGGACCTTAAGTAAGGAGACCGAGCTGTTTTGTAAATTATCTCAATCAGGTAATATGCAGTTATGTGATGAAAGCATACTGTAGACTGTAGTAACTAATGGTAATGACAGTAACTCGCGACTGAGCGGGCGAACCACTGAAGCTAATGTGCTCTAGTTATTATAGTGTATTTTTTAAAGGAAATCTGGGTGTATTATAATGAAAAAATAACAAATAATGTTCTCAAAAATATGTTAGTTAAATGACAGAGCTATGTTGGGTCTGAGGCACATTCATATAGATGCATAATATGGTTGTATGATGAGGTTTGAATTTTTTTGGCACAACAGCAAAGGTGCACACTGACTGTCTTGTTTATCTATTAAACCAGGAACATCATAACAATGCTTGCCTAAATTAATAAATCCCTCAGTGGAGCTGATGATTTAAATTGTTAATTACATTCTAGCTGGCTCAAGGAAGCAGAAGGGTGGGAGATGTGTAAATGAATGCCCCTGGTAACAGGTTTGCAGGGCTGGAGTGTTAAACCATCATCATTTAGAATTAACGTTACCCTCTCCCCCCAGGAGACATCATGTGCCCAGTATTTCATTCAGGGACATCTCTAAATAGATGTCACCCTCTCACTGCCAAACATCATGTGCAGAAATCATTCCATAACTAGGGTTAGTCAGACCTGTGGCGACTTGCAGATGATGAACAAGAGTTGCAGAAAAAATAATTACAGGGTTTGTTATTTTTTTATTTTACTATGAAACTAGTTGGTCTAAGCTGGTCAAACTGATTTCAGCAATCATGTAAACAATATATCTGAATCAAGTCAATTAAAGCATTTCAAATTTGCTGTTTTATATTTGGTCCAGTTTAATCAAAGTTGTGCTAAATCTAACAATGGTCTAGACGCGTTATACTCATGAATTGCCACAGATATAGTCTTATGAAGTGTAGCAACTAAATAAATGCAGAAACCGCAGAGAGACCGGCACCACGGTCTCCTATACCAAGGACAGTTTCTGCCCTCCATCTGAAGCACGGGACCTGGTCTCGTTCAGCTGTGCGGAGGACGACACAATGTCCATGAGCGCCTCTGACCTGGATGCCTGGTCCGAGGCCCTAACAGAAGAGTCTAGCTCTACCCTTACCTCTTTGGACGCATTGCTCATGAGCATCCCCACGGAGGCTGTGGTGGATATGGGGCTGGACTGGGCAGTCCCAGAGCAGCCTGCCAAACGCTGGATGGACAGGTCTTTCCTCAGTGTGAGCCGCCAAATGGATGCCCCACAGAGACCCACCTCTTTCTTTCCTGAGCTTCACGAGGAGCTCACACGGTCATGGCGCTCCCCTTACTCAGTCCGAGGCCATGCACAAGGAAACCAACTGATGATGACGGTGGAGGGGGCAGAGAAATGGGGTTACATGCGAGCCTCATCAGCAAGGACGCCTGGCAGACAAGAAGACTCAACATTCCTGATGTTCATGTCAGGAAGAAAAGAGCATGGTCGGTGGACGACGGCGGACCAGTGACCAAGAGAGTGTGTTCTCGCTCAGAGTTCCCTCAGCGGCCAGCAGAGAACCCCGAGAATGTTTGTTGAATGTTGTATTGCAAATGCATTCAGTTGCAGTTCAAGCGTGGAGAGCAGAGTGCCTTGTCATATCACGCTCATGTCTCGAAGTGCTGATGCCCTGGTTCAGCACAGCTATATATGAACAGGGTGCCGCTGTGGGCAGAGTGGTCAGACGAATAGTGGTTACCACAGAAGCATCACTGTCAGGCTGGGGAGCCCTTTGCGATGGCAGACCAGCATTTGGTACGTGGATGAGCGACTAGAATTGCCGGCATATAAACTGCCTGGAAATGTAAGCTGTTCAATTAGCACTGCAGGAATTTCTTCCGTTCGTGAGAGACCGTCACGTTCTGATCTGAACAGAAAATACAGTGGTGGTGGCATATCAATAACCAGGGAGGAGTGAGCTTACTTGCCCTGCAAAGCCTGGAACTGTGCCTGCTCTTTCGGGTGGATCAGACACTCCTTTTGATTCAAGCAGTGCATGTACCAGGAAATTTGAATTGCGGCACGGACAAGCTGAGAGAGGGCATTATACACAGAGAGTGGAGACTACATCCTCAAACAGTGAAGATGATCTGGAACCTCTTTGGTGAAGCGGAAATTGACCTCTTTGCATCAGAGGAGAATGCCCACTGCCCGTTATTCTTCTTGCTAACATCCACCCCCTTAGAAGGGGATGTGCTGTCGAGCCACTGGCCCAAGAGTCAGAAATATGCATTCCCTCTGGTCAAAATTATGCCGCTAGTGCTGCAAAAGATCAGGGAGAATCGAAATAGCCAAACCAGCCGTGGTTGGAGTTGGTAAACCTATCGTCTAGATGCGGGCAGCTCTCCCTCTACGCTAAAAGTCTATGTGGCTGCTATTGGTGCCTCTCATGACATGGTTGAGGGTCACTCAGTGGGTAAACACCCCCTAATAACGATCTTTCTTCGGGGCGTGAGGCGACTGAATCCCCCCGCCCTTGCCTGATGCCAGTATGAGACTTACCATGTGCTGTCTAGCCCACCCTTCGAACCAGCTCGAGTGACTTGAAAGTGCTCTCATTTAAGATGGCGCTACTGCTCGCATTAGTGTGTAGGAAGCGAGTGGGTGACTTGTATGCCCCCTCGGTCAGCATTGCTTTTATGCAGTTTGGCCCAGATGACTGCATGGTCAGACACACGCCCAGACACGGCTACACACCTAAAGTGCTCTAAACGCCATTCAGAGTTTAGGTTATTATGATAAAAGTGTTCTGCACCCACGGACCAGCCTCTGATTCAGTGTCACAAAGCCGTGCCTTGTGCCCTGTGCGATTATGTAGACAGAACTAGCCAGTTTTGAACTTCAGAGCAGCTTCTCGTCTGCATCCAGGGCAAGAAAGGCGGCCTGCTGTCGAAGCAGAGGCTGTCACACTGGGTTGTGGAAGCTGTTTGCCTAGCTTATGCTTCCCAAGGACTCGACTGCCTGATGGGAGTGCATGCTCACTCCACCAGTCTGGCATCTTCATGGGCCTGGGTTAAAGGTATGTCTATTCAGGAAATCTGTCTCACAGCGGGCTTGTCGTCTCAGAACACTTTTGTGACATTTTACAACCTGGATAATGCCTCTTTTGCACTGCACGTCCTGTCTGTGCAGGAGGAGAAGGCTGAACAGCCATTGGACAACTAAGGCGCTTGAAGACACACCCCTCCCAGGTGGGTCTCAACTAGGTAGTTTAGGCGTTTAACTCTGGTGCATCCCACGACCTAAGAGGATGCTGTGAAATTCTCATGCAGCCATGGGTAAAAGCCAACAAAAAAAAAAAAAAAAACAAGTTGTTTAATATAAAAAGCAGAGAACAAAGAACAAATGTTAAATGGCTCAAAAAAAAAAAAAAAAACAGCAAAAAATATAGCGTAATCCTAAGTTTTGTTTCCATTTATGTGTGCCCGCTCATACAGGCTGGCGGTATGTGAGCAGCCACGTGTTTGTACCTTTTTTTCACTTCCTATATCACACTAGTCCAGTGTTGCTTGACTGTGTACAGGGAGGCGCCAGCGGTGTCTGCACTGCCTTGGCTCTCTGCCAAGCTTGCATCTAGGTGTTTCAACTAGGTTTGGTACCCGACCTAGGGAGGCAGGGCGAGCGCGTCGCTATGCTTTGCTTGCTACTGCATGTGCCTAGTCTACTGTATTGGCTCTGTTCGAGCTGGGACCAGCATTTTTCACATGGCACAGTTTTATACGTTCCCCACACATAATGATGAGAGACCGATTCGAAGGGAATGTCTCCAGTTACTCCCTGAGAGAAGGGAACGAGATATTATGTAAACTGCCTTGTGAAAAACTCACTCAGAGCCTCAACGACTCTGGCTCAGGTGAAAGTTTCTGAGGTAAATTGGCGCCCAACATCACCTATATAGTGGCTGAGCCCGCAAATCAGGAGAATGCTCAAACGCCAATGGCTATTGCAGAGCAATAGAGTGATTCAATCAGGCTTCAGCATTTCGAAGGAAAGGGGTTTCCCCATACGTAATGTCTCGTTCCCTTCTCTCAGGGAACCACGGTTAAGTTGAGTAACCGGAGACATTTTTCTTCATACTGTACAAATTTTAAGAAAAGATTATGGTAAGGTTTAGAGGTAGGATTGGGATTAGCGACTCAAAATATGTTTCTGTAATGCTTTATTGTTACTAAAATGGTAATTTTTCTGCATATTTCAGTCTATTATGTTTTATAAATTTTTATATTTGTTATAAAATGGGTATGTTTAGGTTTGACTGTGACCTTACTGTGCTCTAATAATAAGTCCATATTGTGCATATTTTCATTTGGGAACTTCGGACTTGGAGTCTTTAATTAAAAGAGAAGCACTGTTTTTTAAACTCCAAACTTGTACCTAATTTTAATGTTTTATTTCCTGCGACTGCATGTGTGTGCATATTTGTACACTTGTGTGGTTAAATTAGCATCATCCTGTAAGAAGTCCGGGCGTCCAGCGGGATTCAGGACCATGACCATGAAGGCTAAGCAACAAGATCATGAATCATTTACACAACACCTGAAGGCACACTGAATCTAATACCCATGTCACCTGACTCAAATAAGAGTCTACAACTGGATTTTTCAGCGTTTAAGTTTAACCCTTGTGCGTCAATTAAAAAAAGTTTTTGTCCTTAAGGTCCTGAGAGAAACCATTTTTTGTACCTAGTGCAAAACAGATTTATTAAAGGAAATGGAAGTGAAATAGTAAAATTCCAATAAAAATACACACATGTGCCAAAATTTATGCAGTTGGCAATAACACAGGCAAAATGATAAAAAAAAAAAAAAACTGAAAAGGACAAAAATGTCCAAAAGGTCGCACAAGGGTTAAGCCAAAGCTTCATCTGTGTGCTATCTTATTCAAAATGATTTTGAACAATTTCAAAAGCTCAGATTAATCTTATTTGTCTTCAGGTATGAGATGGAAAACATCAAAGAATATGAAAGGTATCAAATGCACAATTAAACACTGGATATCAAATAAATATTACATTTATGTTAAATAAAAATTGAGTAAATGAAAGCAGCCAGGAGCTGTAAAGATTAGAGAGATATGCCCTCCAAAAATGTTTTCAGGCTTTTCAGATAAGTAAATGCTATATAATCCTCAGATTAGTAATTGGCCTGAGAACTGTGCTTTTATTTACTGTACTTGTCCCATTCACTGATCTATAATAGAGAACTGGATTGCTCATGACGTCATAAAAGTGAAGCCACCATGCCGCCATATTGGTATACCCTAGTATTCCCATATATTCTATTGAATTAATAGGAAATCATATGATTTTAATGAGAAAACATCACCTAACAAGTCAACGTTTTTATATCTGAAGTCTCATAGTACATTCTTACACGCGAACGTCCTATGCATGTAAACGGTTATTTGTTTAATGTCGGGAATTTCCCATGCTTATTAAAAAGTTACAGTAGCATACATCAGATGAACATGATAAACACTGGTGCACACAGTGGTTGGATTTGTGATTTGGAGTAGAGTTTTTCTCTCTCAAATATTACAAGAACACACAGGCACAATTTTTTTTTTTATGACACACATACAAACCACACTCTGACATCCATACCAACACACCCACACAATTATAGCTGCATTATTTATCCAATTGGCTCTATAATATGCAGAAGCAGAAAACAGAAATAAAGCAAGTATTTTCTTTATAGGTCAAACCTGAAAAAATGGCACCATCTGGTAAAAAATTAAATTTTAAAGCCTTGCCAATAGAATGAAAGCCTATCAACAAAAATTGCATAATTTTACAGTTAAATGGCACTGCGATTAAAAATAGCAGTTTTAATGGGTTTCAATGGGGACATTTTTGTCCTTAAGGTCCTGAGAGGAACAATTTTTTGTACCTAGTGCAAAACAGATTTATTAAAGGAAATGGAAGTGAAATAGTAAAATTCCAATAAAAATACACACATGTGCCAAAATTTATGCAGTTGGCAATAACACAGGCAAAATGATAAAAAAAAAAAAACTGAAAAGGACAAAAATGTCCAAAAGGTCGCACAAGGGTTAAGCCAAAGCTTCATCTGTGTGCTATCTTATTCAAAATGATTTTGAACAATTTCAAAAGCTCAGATTAATCTTATTTGTCTTCAGGTATGAGATGGAAAACATCAAAGAATATGAAAGGTATCAAATGCACAATTAAACACTGGATATCAAATAAATATTACATTTATGTTAAATAAAAATTGAGTAAATGAAAGCAGCCAGGAGCTGTAAAGATTAGAGAGATATGCCCTCCAAAAATGTTTTCAGGCTTTTCAGATAAGTAAATGCTATATAATCCTCAGATTAGTAATTGGCCTGAGAACTGTGCTTTTATTTACTGTACTTGTCCCATTCACTGATCTATAATAGAGAACTGGATTGCTCATGACGTCATAAAAGTGAAGCCACCATGCCGCCATATTGGTATACCCTAGTATTCCCATATATTCTATTGAATTAATAGGAAATCATATGATTTTAATGAGAAAACATCACCTAACAAGTCAACGTTTTTATATCTGAAGTCTCATAGTACATTCTTACACGCGAACGTCCTATGCATGTAAACGGTTATTTGTTTAATGTCGGGAATTTCCCATGCTTATTAAAAAGTTACAGTAGCATACATCAGATGAACATGATAAACATTGGATGAACGAAATCCTCAACATATTACAAATGACAAAGTGCTCATTCTCAATTCTGAATAAAGATTTATGCTTTGTATACACATATACCTTAATTCGCCTTGTACAGTTATTCACGGTTTATGTCATTTTGTTCATGTTTTTAGTGTTTTTATTCGTACTATAGGCTAACTGCAAAAGTTTCAACAATTACTTATTCAACGGCATTCATTTTGAAGCAGATAATGATTTAAATGCTGATTAAATTAATATTTAATTCAACATATAAACATAACATTTTACTCCTATGGAAACGATGCTAGTAAAATGCCATAGAATTTGCGCAATCTTTAAGAGCCTGAAACAGATGTTGTTCAATCAGGACATTAAAAATATACACATCATAACTTATTCAGAGAAATAACGCTGACTAAATATGGTACGGACTTTAAGATATGAAGCTTTATTTCCAAGATGATGCCGGGTAAGCTTTGAATTTCAATACAACATAGAGCAATATAGTAACAGAGGCTTTGTATTGTATTATACATTGTATATTCAAATCAATGTCTGATACTAAGTCCAGATATATGTTCATGTTTAATATTTCCTGCATAATTCCGTACATAAAGATATATATTTTTTGTTGTATCAGTTACCTGTGTCGGCAGTGCACAGCAGATACACCCACCTTAACGATTTCAATATATCTCTTATCCTGCCCAAAAAGACCATAAACATTGCAGATAACATCTGAAGTAAAATTAATTTACATACATGTATATTAAAAACTAATCCTGTGTGACTGATACGCTTCAAATCAGGTGATTTTAAGTCAATGTTTTGGCTGTCAGTCAATGATTCTCTCTGCCGGTAGGGAATAGTAAGATGGCCGCTCGAACACTTCTGGTGGCTTCACCGCATGACGGCAGAACGCAATAAACAATCCAGTCATTATAGATCTGTGGTCCCATTACAACATTGCCGTTGGCCCATGTATAATGTGCCATAGAGATGGATCAGTCACTTATTTCACTAATTGAAATAAACTGTCGCTTACTTAATTTAGCACTTCCTCACCAGTTTTTGTTAAATTACATATCCAGCCAAATGTAATATTTTTTTCCTTCACATTTACTTGTGAGCATGAAAATATATATTATAATAATTTAAAGAAGACATCAAACATGTATTTTTTGAAAAATAATATCTCATTTCTAATATCTAATACCTAATAAAAAAAAAACACAAACTAAATGTTGTTTGATAAAAAAATAAATAAAAAAATAAAATAAAATAAAAATACCTGATGTTTCTCTTTCCATAAAATGTTGCATTACGCTGTCTCTTTTCTACGGTGGCCGAGAAGTGCAAAACAAATCACAATTCTGAATCAATCAACGTATACAGGAAGAACCAGCCGAAGAACAGCAGAGTCGTGGTAGAAAGTTCGGAGATGGTATTAAAGTAGCTCAGTTTAAATGTATTGTATGAACTGCCCTTACTATGGGAAAAAAAATACAGGGTATCTATTTACATTTAGTTACAAGTGGCTGTAAATCATCAGCTCCAGTGGTGCAGATGGATAAGCACGTGTTGTTGGCTTTTTTATTGGTACAATAAAGCCCTCCCTACACCTACCCTAACCCTACCCGATACTTTATTTTCAACTTTTTGATTATTTCCTTAATTTTTATTGAAAATAAATGCCTTTACGATGTGATACGAGATTTGAAAAGGGAGAAAAAAAAAGTGTTTTAGAATTGTGATATGTTTTGCACTTCTCGGCCACCATACTTTTCTTTTCTTTTTTGTATCTAACTATAGGACATATGGTGTCTCTGAAAAGTCGAGGATATCCTCTTTAAGATACACTAAGATTACAAACAAAATGCCCTTTACAGAGGACAAAATGAATGACAGAGTCTCGGGAAGTTATTCAAGTCAGGCATAACAATACATATGAGTGTGTCTGTTTACTGTATCCTCAGCCTGGCCACTGCACTGAGTCAGTTCTGTTGTTGGATGCCCTCCAGTCTCCTGCTATGGGAAAGGCAAGGTGACTTCTGGAGGCTATGACAGATAGAAAGGGCAGCCAAAGTCCTCATGTTGACCTGGTGGGGGCCCTAGCTTTTCTCTCAGTTCACACATCACACAGTGTTTGAGGACAAAGGGTCTGGAGCCCAGTGGCCATACATGTAATAAGTGCAGGAGTTAAGGATGCACCAGGCAAGCTTGTTAAATGTGAGACAGATAAAATATCATTCTTGCATCCATTTTCCTCACCCTGTTCTTGTATTTTGGCTCGTTTTATACACCGGTCATTCCAATGCAGTACATTTTTATGTGCCCATCAAACATGTCTTAATATATTATATTCTAATATAATTATATATTACCATATTATTTAACCCTCTGGGGTCGAAGCCCGCACCTGTGCGGTCTGTCTCTTATTTTCTTGATGACCGCGAAAAGAACTAAAAATACTCCGTCAATTTTGACCGTACAGACAAGAATAAGGTATCGTTTGAAATTGCAAACGGTCTACTTTTATTTGTGTATAGTCATAATAACAACAAAATAATGTGCTTTTGTAAAATAAAGAAAATAAACAGGGTGCGCTCTCAGTCTTCACTGTCTCCGCGAACTGCTTTTAGAAACGCGACACTAAAAATAACTGAAACTCAGCGAAAACTTTACATACAGACATGAGAAATATATCTACAGAAAGCTTGACATGTCTACTCTTAAATTAAGTAACTCTTACTGAAAACAAATTATTGTTTACACACAGGTTTTGATAACTGGACAGCTAAATAAAAAGAAAAACAAATAGACTAAAAGGGCAATGTGGCTGCAGATCCGAGGTACATACATATTTCTGCAATAAGCACCTAATACTTGCCATAGAGAAACTATGCCTACACAGAGATAAACCCGGTCCATTTGTTAGGCTGGTTGTTTGATGAGAGAGCGACAAAATGCAGGAGTTACAATAAACACCTTAACAGCGGAGGACTCTTATTCTGGTGCACAGAACTGAAGATGACATGATGAACATTTTGCTTGACCAATCAGTGAAAAGGGGCGTTTAATTCCCTCCTACACGTGGAAATCAAACATTCAAACTGTTTATGCATTTTCTACCCCTGAATGTAAAAACGAAAAATTGAGGCGAATCCTTGTCTTTTTTTATGTTTTTGAAAAAACGAAAAATGAAAATGGTGCCGTTTTCTCGTGTTTCTGTTTTCAATATTAAATAAAAAAATGAATGAATGCAACATACACGGACCGTTCAAGTTTCCTGCCACTGTTTTGGATATTTTGGATATTGCACCCATGACGTCTTGACTCTTGTGTTGTTTGTTTCTTTCTAATAAACTGTTTAACTGCACTCGCAAGTGACTCTCAAGTTATTTTGTGTGATAGATAAATATATTCTAAATAAACTACAAAAAAAATATAAATGTCTTTTTTCCTCACATTCTTTCTTGTAGCAAATCCCTCTCAGTCACACACCTGACTTAAAGGCTCATTATGCAGCTCATTATGTGGGTCTTCTCAGGTGTGAATCACACTATTATTCATGATCATTCACGCCTCCTTTCATACAGGCCTCCTATACAAAAAGTGACTTAGAAAATTTAAATGAATTTATTGTTTTCTGTGAATGAGTGAACAGGATAATTTTCACATCATTTTGAAGCAAAAACTCTAGTCTACAAGATCCACTTCTCAAAAGTATTGTGAGCAAATGTTCTGTATGTGTTTTATGGCCTTATTCAAGTAATTAAAAATTTTAGTTTTTCACTAACCACACATAAACATTGCTTTCTCAAAAACACAATCATGTACATACATGATGTTCACATATTATTGTAGCCCAGTTTGTGCTGATTACAGTGTTATCAGCAATTTATATGTTTATAAGCAACTGAAAAAAGCATAAATGTCAGGGCATGTCAAAATTTCTCCAGGGCCCCAAAACACCCTTGGACCCCAGAGAAAACGTCTCAGGTTACTTATGTAACCATGGTTCCCTGACGTCATGGCTGTCGCCGGCCAACGAGTTGGTGTTTTTTCAATGTATGCTTCAGACACGGGTCACGACGAGGCATTCCCCATAGCGAACCCTAGAGGACGCAGTTCGAAGTTCCCATGAAAGGGAACATGACATACATTAACAGACAACTTACATAAAATGCATGTAAATATCAGTTGTGACTCTATTTCTACCAATAATATATCTATGATATTTAAATGCTTAGTTTTATGACCAAAGCTCTGTAGGTTTTATTTTGGGAGGCAAAACATATGAAGAGTCTGGTTCCAAAATGCGATAAACGCCAAAATCAGTATTGTATCTGGTTGGTATTGAAAAGTAATTTTTTTATTTTTTACGCAAAATGCGATATCCGCCGTGTTATTCTGTCATGTGTTCTCCCTATCTTTCCAAACCGCGACAAACACCAGTCTCCCTTCTCTGCAGAATGTGATACACCCGCTCAACCAATCACAGCGCACCATTCCACGCATTGTAAACAGTAACTGACAAGTTATGCAATATCGCGTTCATAATCGCAGATGAATCACCTTCGATTATGAACGCGATATTGCGTAGCTTGTCAGTGATCTACGGCTCTGTGTAGTAAATGCTGCTCCATCTGAAAGCATGTGATGGAGATTTACTACGAATCACAGAACCGGCTTTACTGACGAGATGTGCATGACAATTGCATGCGATTTATCGTGCAGTCCTAAAAAAAATGAATCATTTTGATGGCATTGATGAACCTGTGGTGGTTTCTGCAGTGGAGAATATCTGAATTTTGTTCTTCTGACATTAAGTAATAAGACAGGGTCAGGACATTGCATGCTTGGATACTCTGTATACTGATCAAACCTTATAGCCAATGCAGTGCTGCTATTGGCTGCCTGTTAGTGTTTGGGTCAATAATTAGCTTTTAATGAGTTTTGTGTCCTTGGCTATATAGATTAAATATCGGTTACATCTGTAGTGAAGTGCTTTTTGACCACCTAGGGATTCAATCTCTACCATGTTTTTGAGCATATGGATCTCCTGCTGATCCAATGTTTGTAATATGTGTTGATATGGATCACCTGATCCAACATCATTTCTGTTTCTGCTGTTCTATTTGATTATAATTTATAGGAGATGACAATAAATTTCATTATTTATTATTATGATCTTTGCACTATATTCACAAAAGACCTCAGGGATTTTGCATGTTGGATTAAAACCATTTAAGGATTAAAACTATATATATATATATATATATATATATATAGTTTTAATGT
>NW_015536497.1:1303227-1309306 GCF_001515605.1 Sinocyclocheilus anshuiensis | reverse complement strand
TATAAATTTTTCTAAGAATTTAGAAAATATATTTTTTTCAGTAATTTAAATGTTTTAATGATACAATTTTTCTTAATTATGATATATCAAGACAGTTATATTATCATGCCATATTTTACGTAATGGCCCCAAAAAAATACCAAAATTCATTTTAAATCAGGAAAAATAATAAATAAATAAATAAATGTAAATTCAAGTGTTTATTGATTGATTGATTGATTGATACTTAAGGCGCCAGGCCTTCAGAGTCAGAATCGGCGAATAACATTTGCAAAACATCCTCACTGTACAACTTTTTATTAGCCATTTGGCGATTTTCTCTCACAAATCTCACAGCTTACCCGCACGCTATGAACTGAACTGCTTCCGCATCAATGACACGAAAGCTCACTTGCTCTGCTCTTTCCTCAAACACTTTGAATAGAAAGGTGACATAATTTTGGTCTAGAATCGAAGTACTACATGTCTGCCATCTAGTGGTAGGGAATACAAATGAGATATTACACCGTATTAGGAACTACAGTCTATTTGATTAAGTATCATGTCTTGTCGCAATTTTGCGACTTTGGCGCTTAGAGGGTTAATAAGTGATATCAGGACAGTTAGGGTTAACTTAACCCCAGCCTAAAAATATATATAAAAAAAGGTAAATTCAAGTAATTTAATTTTTAATGATACTTTTTCACCCCCTTAATTATGATATCAGGATAGTTGCATCATTCTGACATTTGACTTAATGGCCTAAAAATATCAAAATTATTTTAAATTTAGAAGTAAAAAAACAACAACAACATAAAAGAGGTATATTCAAGTCATTGTAGGTATTAATTGATTTGGAATTTTTGAATAACTCAGGTCAAGTGAGTGGTTAAATTTCACTGTCATTGTTAGAACATCAAATATTTAATAGAGCAAGCACATTTAATCGGTTATTGAAATAGTTGTTAGCTGCAGCCCTACAAAAAAGTCAGCCTATTTGTTGTATTTCTGGTGCCGTGACCCAGACGAAATAACCTTACCTGCAGAGTGGATCTGAACGGCAGGTCCTCCTTAACTCAAGGCAGTTGGGTTTTGTCTTCTCCTCATAAGAACACGCAGGCATGATGGTTTGCCGGCGACGTTCGGCACACGCTTTATCCCGACAGGAGCAGAAGAGCAATGGGTAGCTGAATTCTGTTTGCACGCGGTCAAAGAACTGCCGCAGACCCCTGTGACAGCGTTTTCGGTTGCAGGGTTCGTGCACTTGCTGAATGGGAGTTGCAGAGCTGCAGGTGGCCATGAGTGCAGTACGTTGTTTCTTGCAGGTGTCGTTGAGGTTGCAGGCCTTTGCTGCATCCAGGCAAGGATTGCAGGGCTTGCCTGTGTCAGAACACAGATTCCCTTTTGCAGAAGCAGAGTCCATGGCTGTCAGCACAAATAGAGGAGAGCAGTGAGGGTCAGCATGCTTGGTTAAACAGAGACAAGTCAAGTGAAAATACGTATTTAGATGTGTCTACTTAGGCACACAGGTGACGCACTGTCAGGTTGCTTCAGCTTTTGAGCCTTCAAATGTCAGTGCACATGTATTCCTCTAATAAAGGTATTTTGCAATACTCATATATGAAAATAATCAAGACAAGCACATTTATCAAATATGACCCTGGCTATGCATGGGTCCTCCAAATTAGCCTCTTTTCATATCTCCACTTGAAAACCATGACATATTATGACCTTTCTGACTTTTTGATAAGAGCTAGCATGTGCTCTAATAGTGTGATTCAATTCAACATGCACTGCTGGCTTCATGGTAGTCAGGCTTCTGTTCTTTGAAGCATGTTTAATTAGATTTTACCCAATGAGAATTGCTGGATAAGCCATTGTTAGAAGTCTTAGGTGGTTCAGTGTGAAATAGCTCTTGCTTGTCATTTAGAAGATAGTCTCAGTCTTTTTTGAGTTGAAATTCTTACTGAGATGGCATTGTCATCGTCATGCTCCAGGCTGAGACTGGTCACACTAGCATGATTTTGTGAATCATATTTAATTATCTACTTTTGGAAACGCTCTACGGGTTTTGATTTAGGCAACATTTACCAAGTATTATTTAACTTTTTATGTTAAAGCTTTTGTGCCTTTGGTTTGAAAGCTGATGTAAATGTTATTTTACATTGAAGTCTATATGAAGAGTTCAGATGCAAAAGCCTTTAAGTGCCATCTGATATTTTCTTCTAAAATTTGCATTTTTATCAGGCTCCTATGTTTAGGTTCAGTAATTTTACTTAAATGGCAATGGGTCCTTTTCTATGCCATTAAAGTAAAAAAAAAAAAAAGAACATAAATATAGGAGCCTGATAAAAATTCTCATTTTAGATAACAATTTCAGACGGCACTTAGAGGCTTTTGCATCTGAACTCTTCATATATTAGTGGAGCTGGTTGCATCTTTAAAAAATACTGAATGATGTTCATGAATTTTGGTTAACATTCCTTGAACTTGCATTGTTCTGTCTATTCTTTTTAGTGAATCAATCCAGTGTAAACACTGTGGTCCGATTGCTGAATGAATTAATCATTTGAACATTTTCTTCTTGGTGACTCAAAAGTATGTAGTGCAACCAGTGTCGTTTGTTTCCTAAAAGCATGACATTTATGAGCCTGTTCTTTTTAGTGAATCAAAAACATACAACTTGACAATGTATGAGCTCAATCTTTTTTGGTTAATCTATCACACAAAGTGTGACCAGTGTGGTCTGATTCCTGAATGAATTAATATTTTGAACATCTTTTTGGTGATTCAGAAACATGCAAACATTGTGTTCTTATTCCTGAACAAATGGCTCTTAAGACCAAGTTCTTTTTAGTGAATAAAATACACAGGGTGACAGTGCGGTCTGATTCCCAAATGAATGACTCGTATGAGCTAAATCTTTTTTAGTGATTCAAAAACATGCAGCACAAGCAGTATAGTCTGATTCATAAATGAATGAAACTTAGGATATGTTTATTTTTAGTGAGTGAATGAATACATACATACATACATACATACAGAGTGGTAGTGTACTCCAATTCCCAAGTGAATGGATCTTTTGAAAGTTTTCTTCTTGGTGATTCAAAAACATGCAGCAGAACCAGTGTTTTCTGACTCCCAAATGAATGATTCTTAGGACCAGGTTCTCTTTAGTGAGTCAGAACTATACAGCATGACAGCATAGTCCGATTTCTAACTGGATTACTCTTATCTAATCTTTATAGTGAATCAGTAATATGTGTGACTAGTGTGGTCTTATTGAATGAATGTTATGAATGAATCTTATGAGCTGAGTCTTTTTAGTGATTCAAAAACCTGCAGTGTAACCAGTGTAATGTGATTTCCAAATTAATGACACTTAGAATACAGTTGTTTATTAGTGAAAAAAAAAAGAAAAAGAAATGAGTGACAGTGTAGTCTGATTCCCAAATGAATGGATCATTTGAACCTTTTCTTCTTGGTGGTTCTAAAACATGCAGCAAAACCAGTGTAGTCTAATTCCTGAATGAATGACACTAACCATCCACTTGTTTAAAAAATAAATACATAATAATAATAATAATAATAATAATAATAATAATAAGAAGAAGAATATAGAGTGACAGTTTAATTTGATTCCCAAATCAATGGGTCTTTTGAACTTTCTTTGGAGGTTCAAAACATGCAGTGAAACCAGTGTAGTCTTATTCCTGAACAAATTATTCTTAGGACCTGGTTCATTTTAGTGAATCAAAAACATGCTGCACATCCAGTGTATGAGCCAAAAGAAAGAAACATAGTTTGGCAGAAACATATTTGTCTACTGTAATTAAGTAATATACTGTTAAGCAAAACAGCAAAACACATTGGAAATATTGTTGGGCCAAATACAAAATTTTTGCCTGTGGGGGGTCTAGCAGCGGAGACAAGGCCCCCCGAGGACCCCTTTATCTGTAATGAGTGTGTGTGTCACGGTTCTGATTTAGTCTAACCACTGTGCACTTGTTAAAGAGTCTTAACATCCCACCCCAAAGAAACAGCGGCCAACATTTCCTCATATTTCCAAAACTTATTATCTCATTTTGAATCTTCAAATGTGCTGATAAAAGTCACAGTTTGCAAAGGGCAAAAGTGTTCAAGTGGGAAAAAAAAGGAAATGCTCTCAAGTCCTGCCAGAAGTGATAAATATGCTTTGCATATAGGAACACAATGGCCAATTAGTACTACGCCAGAACTATCTTGTTATCTCTCTGACAGACAAGGTTTTTACAGTATCCCCGGCTCAAAGCGCTTCCTTGCTGTGCGCTCACACGTTTTGGTAAAGCTGAGGGAATCAGCCAGGGGCTTCAAAACAGATCTCACCGAGGCCTCGCTTCTCACAAGGTCATGTAAGTGGAATGTGTACCTGTCCACTGATTGCCTCACTAGCAAAAACATCCCTGCTCTCTTGCCAGACAACAGCTCCTCACCCCTCTTTCCCAACGACTGATGACTCAAACACATTCTCACTTCTACTCCAGAAACCCCTGCAAGTCCTTAGACAATGACTGCGTTAATCAAAAAGCCAGTTTTTACTGTAATTAATAAAAACAATCAAAATAAATTTCATAGCTCATAATAATCATAGCTCAAATATGTATGTTCCTTTAATTGTTGACTTCAACATCTGTATGATTCATATTTTGTGTGCTAACTCCGATGGATCAAGTACGAAATCAAGGCTGGGGGGAGTGGGGAGGGAGATATCCATAAGCCCTTGTGCTTTAATAATTTAATTATTTATGTTTGGTCAAAGCATGGTAGCTTAAAGGGACATTTTAAGCTATTTGAATATATTTTAAAATGTTAATGATTCAGTGTTAATGTTTACCTAACTACGACGACTTCCGCTGCTGAGAAATCCAGAAATGTGAAAAAGGTCCATTTCATTTTTCCCCAACATTTCATATTTCTATAGTCAAAATGTAATACTTAAAACATTAATGTCATAACATTATCTATGCAATACAGTGTAGATGGATTTTGATAAATGATAAATCATTATGCTGAGTTGCTGCTCAATAAACATTTACAGTATGTGTACTTACAGTGTACTTTCCAAGAAAGTACTGTAGTATAAGGTACCTGCATTGGTTAATGTTAGGTTTAGGGGTACCTTCAGGGTTAGTACATAGTTATTACCAATTTATTGTAATTTCTATAATAAGTACATAGTATGTAAATGCGGAACAGGACCGTAAAATAAAGTGCTATCCAAGATTCTTTGATAAATAGAAACGTCAAAAGAACAGCATTTATTTATTTAGAAATGTATTTTTTTTCAGTCAGTTTTGATCAATTTGTTGTATACATTCTGAATAAAATTATTAATTTTTTAAATAAAATGCTTGTATTATTAACCATTGAAAAATATTCTGACTGAATCATTCCTGCACATCCTAATGGCTAAGCTAACTGACATTAATGGTGAATGGGAATGCAAAGGGTTGACTCCTTCCAGCTATTATAGACCATATTAGATCTTCAAATCATGTTGACTTTGAATTTTTCAAAGGACTACATTTGAGATTCTTACGTGGACTCTCTTTCTTTCCATGTCTATATATCTACTTTGAAAAGTGCTATCTATACACCTGAAACTGTCTTTTCTATTATTCATCACACTCACCATAAACCATTTCAGTAAAATCTGATTATCATGCATGCGGCACCAGGTTAAAATAAAAATTAATCCATGCTCCTGAGAACCTTTTCTTGCTTTCAAATCTGCTGGCAATGGCAGAGCATAAACACTCTATCAAATCACTCACATCTTAGCTGACTGTTCCACAGTAATCAATTGGAAACATTCCTCGAAAACATCCTTTAATGTTCCACTGCTCTCTCTAGTGTATATATATATATATATTTTTTATTTTATTATTTTTTTTTTTTGGGGGTGGGAGGAACGAATATTGGTTAATGCGTGATTTCTAATAAAAAAAAATATTGTCCCTTGGGGGGCAGTTTTGAGTGAATTAAGACACATTTGATGTTTTCTGTTCTTATTTTAGAATTGTAGAAAAAGTGGCAGCCGCTATATCGGACAGGCTGATTA
>NW_015536497.1:1301755-1303054 GCF_001515605.1 Sinocyclocheilus anshuiensis | reverse complement strand
CGCTGCGGAGAAATCCAGAAATGTGAAAAAGGTCCATTTCATTTTTCCCCAACATTTCATATTTCTATAGTCAAAATGTAATACTTAAAACATTAATGTCATAACATTATCTATGCAATACAGTGTAGATGGATTTTGATAAATGATAAATCATTATGCTGAGTTGCTGCTCAAGAAACATTTACAGTATGTGTACTTACAGTGTACTTGTAACAGATCGGCCAGGCTCCACCACCACCCTCCCCACAGAGCCTGGCCAGACGGAGGAACCCCCTCTTCCCTTGATCCTGGATGAGGGGTCAGTCTACCAAGTGAAGGAAATTCTGCAGTCCCGGCGCCGTGGTGGTCAGCTGGAATACCTCGTAGACTGGGAAGGATATGGACCTGAGGAACGCTCATGGGTACCTAGGACCGATATATTGGACTCCGCCTTAATGTCTGAGTTCCATACTGCCCATCCTGATCAGCCGGCACCTCGGGGCATGCATCTGTCACCAATCTAGCACCTCATCAACCAGCCTGCATAAAAGCACACACCTCAGACACCCTCACTGTCCGGTCTCGTATACACGTAGAGGACTCAATGACTTTGCTACTACTTCCATTTGAATACTTCCTGCATTACTTACCTCCTGTGTTCCTCCTAGTGTCTCCTCGTCTCCAAGTGTCTCCTGTTCCTCCTAGTTCCCGGATCGCTGAGGTGTGTGTTCCTCCTGTGTGCATTCCAGCTCCTGCAAAGCCAAAGACTCGGATTACTCCACTCGTCATATCCTTTGAACGGGTCTACGGACTATTCACTCGTTTTATAAATACTCACCTGTTGCGTCAGACCTCTTCCGTTACAGTACTTTCCAAGAAAGTACTGTAGTATAAGCTACCTGCATTGGTTAATGTTAGGTTTAGGGGTACCTTCAGGGTTAGTACATAGTTATTACCAATTTATTGTAATTACTATAATAAGTACATAGTATGTAAATGCGGAACAGGACCGTAAAATAAAGTGCTATCCAAGATTCTTTGATAAATAGAAATGTCAAAAGAGCAGCATTTATTTATTTAGAAATTGATTTTTGCACCAGGTTAAAATAAAAATTAATCCATGCTCCTGAGAACCTTTTCTTGCTTTCAAATCTGCTGGCAATGGCAGAGCATAAACACTCTATCAAATCACTCACATCTTAGCTGACTGTTCCACAGTAATCAATTGGAAACATTCCTCGAAAACATCCTTTATGGGCATGTTCCACTGCTCTCTCTAGTGTGGCCATATATATATATATATATATATATATATATATA
>NW_015536497.1:1285511-1300932 GCF_001515605.1 Sinocyclocheilus anshuiensis | reverse complement strand
CTCTCTATTGTGGCCATATATATATATATATATATATATATATATATATATATATATACCCTTCCTGTCTTGAGAATCTATCATAGCCGGGTTCGATGACAATTCTTTGATTTAAAGAACCAAGCAGATGTGAGCGGTCATCTGTTCATTGACAAATCAACAGGAGAGCCATGTAACAAGATGTCTGATTATTTTTATGTTATGAATGCTTTTCCAGTCCTGCTTTTGAAGTGAAACGCGTGCTCGGAGGTCTGTTGTTTTGGTCCTGATATTCATCTTATCTCGTGTCAGAGGGAAAGGGTCTCTAACAAATCCTCAAGGAGAGCCAGCTTACGGGGTCTTTCGCCCGAGAGGGAAAGGAATTATGAATGGATAATATTTGATTTTGTTTTGGCTTCAGCTCTGAGTGGAGAAAATTTGCTGATTTTAGACTGCATCTTGCACATTTTGCATTTAACTCACCTTTTAAACTGTAGATTGAAGCAGCTAGTCATATTTAGGGGAGACCATGTTTTTACATGTAAAAACATGTAAAACTTGGTTTATTATTCAATTTGTGATCAGAAATCTGGACTATTCTGAATCAGCATGTATTTTTTAACATCTGCAAAAGCTTTGCAACTACATGTACTAATGTTGTCGGTGATGCTTGCTTAATATCAAATTGCTCAAATTTATGTGCATTTTCATTTCAAGATGCACACAAGCAAAAGTACAATGTAAACCAATGCAATAAATGTGAGAATTCATTCAAATGTGGCTATCACTTATGTACAGACTTGCCTTAAGGCAGTTGTTGAAGTGTATTGTAATAATTTGAACACTTATTCACATGTTACATGCACTTTTTATCGTCGCAAACATATCTATGCACATTATGGAAATACTCAAGAATCAGTGCTGCCCTGTGCATTCAGGTCACTTAGTAGATTATTAATACAAACACCATCTTGAGTGTGCTTGCTGGTCCATGTATTTAGTCCTTTATATATTTATTTATTTATTTCTTGCAGAAAAGCTATTTAGAGGGTTCAGGTTTTATTTCACAAACCTGTAAATGAGTGTTTCTTCAATTACAGGCACATTTGTGTCCCAAGGGTTGACTTTTATTAAAACTAACACCTTTTTTCTTCTCGTTATATGCAAGCCACATTAAAATTGTCTTAGAAACATTTCACCAGGCTTTTCCAATTTATTTTTGCTACTTTTAAAATGCTTTCCATGCATGAACCCAAACTTTCAATCTTAAAATATGAAAATCCATCAAAATGTTAATTAGTAATAAACAAACAGGGTTACACTTTATTTCGATAGTCCACTTTAGACATTCTACTAACTATAAGTAACTTTGTAACTACATGTCAACTAATTCTCATTAATTTGCAACTACATGTCTACTAACTCTCAGAGTAGACTGTTAGGGTAGATTTACGGTTAGTCGAATAAGTTGACAAAGAAAGTGTTAGAAGATATTAAGCAGACAGTCTACTAATACTCTACTAACTGCTAGTTGACATGTAGTTGCAAAGTTACTTGCTGTTAATAGAATGTCTAAAGTGCACTATCGAAATAAAGTGTTACCACAAAAAGAAATGAACAGAGAGAAATAAACCAACTGTTTTCATATCACTGTTATTTGAGTATTATTTATATACTACTATAGCTTTATTCATATTGTGAATTAGATTATATTTTTGAATTTGGAATTTTATTTTGTTTTAGCAATCTTGTCAATTATAATAGTTTTTATTAAATTTTTAAATGCCTATTTAGCTTATTTTTTTTAATTCAGTTGTAATTTATTAATTTTTGTACTTATAACTTATTTTATTTCAGTCACTTGTCAAAGCAACATTTTTATATTTCGTTTTTAAAGTTTCTGTTTTTAACAATAACAATAACAATAACTAAAGTTAAACATTAACAACACTGTCATATGTATTATGTAAAAATTAAATCAGTATTATAAATGAATTATCATTATTATACTTTTTTTTTACTTTGCATGCATATTTACCAATGGTGTGTTAAGTACTCGAAAAGAAATATGTGCAGAAAAATCCAAGTATGTGTCACTTGAACAGAGTAATTTTGTAGCACTTAATTTCCAATTAAGCTGCAAATAGTGTGAACATATTATTTAATTGTGTGTATTTAGAATACATAAAATAATACATATGAACGCTAGATACAGGATTCTGCCATTTTGTTCCAAAAATGCTTAAAATGTCATTTCCAACACAGAATATTCATCAAACAAATGTTCATAGTTGAAGGTATTCAAGCAATTGTCTCTAATATGAAACCTAAAATGAAGTGCCAAATTAAAATTTATATTTCATGATGTGTATTTCTTATGTGGGAATATAAAAGGGCAGAACCGCAAAACAGGTATAAGACAAATGCTGCAGAAATAATTGAAACTGCCACTCTTCTCACAAAATACGTCCTTGCCTTTAACATATGAAACATAGCATTTTCTCCTAGTGCATTTACTACCTTAAATGTCCCTGACATTGCAAATAATTCTCGATATGATTGCATATGTGCCTGTATGTGATACTAAAGCATCTGCAGCCTGTAGAGATGTTTTTTCAGATGGCATCCTAGTCAGTTTATATAAGGCTACAGATTACCTCTGCTGTGACTGAAAAAATGGGAAACGTGAACAGCCGCATAAGGAATAGGAAACAAAAATAGCTTTTTTTTGAGGCCGTGTGGGGATAGCTTTTGCTAAAAGCCATCAAGAGAGACCACGGCGTGTTTTATTTTCTATATATGTGTTCTCTGTACAGCTTTTTTTCCTAAAGCCCTGCAAACGGGTTTCTGCCTCCCATGAACCATATTCCAACAGCCCTAGCACGTCATTTTGACATGAGGCTGGTTTGTGAGGAAATGTAACATTTGGAGGTGACAATGAATGAGAAATAAAAACGTGTTTGATGTAAAACGTATGAATCACAGAAGGTGTTATTCATAGCCTTTCTCAAAGCTGCAATTATGATTCATATGGAGTAATTTCATTCTCTTTGGAGGTCTTCTTGAATGGCCATCATGACTAATACACATAGTACCATTTACATTGTTCAAAATGAATTGAGGTTGTGCTTCAGTGAATGGATGGTGACAACTGCGTAACAGATTACACCTGTCTTTTTATTTTGCAGTTTTCTTTAATGTTTACATGGACTGAAATTGGAAAAAAAAGGTGATCACTTATATCAAAAGCATGTTGACTATCTATCTATCATTTGTGGACACTGAAGCATACAGGTATATGCAAGCAATAGTTTTTTCACTGCTGATTGGATAAAATTTGACATTTCCATCATGCTGGCTGTGCTAATATAACATCAAACTGCACACTGTAGGTCTGTAAAAATCAATTATTCACACTTAAACTATCTGAGAGTATGAGAAGATGTATCAACATAAAGGACAGTGCTAACCTTGAACAGAAAAACTGGGCTTTCTTTAACCACTGAAAAACATAGAAAAGCTCTTAAGATGTCATTACCTACCAGAAATAATGGAGGCGAGTCGAAACTCATCAGAGAGATGCATTGGTTCATATGGGGAGGTCTCATACAGTTCTTCTCCTTCAAAATAACACAAAAAACATAGAAATTTTAGATATTAGCATTGTTTTGGTTTTACAGGAATATAATAATACCCTTATGACAGGGCATATCGGTTAATTAATAAGTACTGTATTTTACGAATACTTTACGAATACATCTACATCTTGCAATGGTTATATAGATAAATACAAATTCTTAATTATTTAAAATAATACTTTCAAATGGCCAGACTCTTATAAACTCTAACATTGTTTCAAGTACACACTCTCTCAAGAATTACAGCTCAGCAGTCTTTTGTCCAGATTTGTACTGGCCAGCAATCACAAATTAGCTCCCCAGTGTTGCATCCCAATGGTTGTGTCCAGAAAGTCTGCTGTTTTCTAATCCAAGGCCTTGAGCTGGAGCCCACAAAGAAATGCAACCAATCTGCTAACTGGTCCCAGCAGAGGTGCCGCTATAACAATGAAAGCTGTGACATTAGACCTTCAACTGTGACACAAAGACTTCCAGCTGTCTGGCTCTTTAATATTTTCCTTTGAGATCCATAGAAAAAGTTTCTGTTGGGTGGTTAGCACAAATTCTCCGGACACATTAACACATGGTGCTCATTTGGGGAATACAGGATTGAATGCGCCCTGTGTCATGTACCAATCCTAGCAGTCTGCTTCTAATCTGGTGGGATTCAGACTGATTTATATTATTAAAGGGATAGTTCACCCCGAAATGAAAATTCTGCCATCAGTTACTGACCCTCATGTTGTTTCAAACATATCACATTCTTTCTGCTGTACAAACCTAAAACTAAGATATTCTGAAGAATGTTGGAAACCAAACATGGTTTTGATGGTAGCCATAGACTGACATAATATTTTTTTTCCATACTATTAAAGTCAATGGCTATCGTAACATTTTTGGTTACCAACATTATTTAAAATATCTTATTTTGTGCTCAACGGAAGAAGGAAATTCATACAGGTTTGGAACAACTTAAAGGTGAGTAAATGGTGACAGATTTTTTTCATTTTTGGGTGAACTAGTTCTCTTAAAAAATCAAATTGGTTATTTACTCAATCTCATGTCATTCCAAACCTGCATGACTTTCTTCTGTAGAGCACAAAAGTTTGTTTGTTTATTTATTGATTTAGGTATTTTTATTTTATTACATTTAATTAAATTATGGCATAATTTAAGTTGTTTTCACTGTTTTCACTGTTCCTGTTTTCACAGGAATAAAATGCCACTGATCGCACCGGCTGCTTTATGTCATGAGGTACACGGTATGTGAGGTATATGATGAATAATTAGTCGATATTCAATGTTATAATGCTATATTATTATTATTAAACTATAAAAGTCATTTGTTTCATTATTTTTTATCTTCAGTTACAAGTAAAAACATCACATTTCCACTTTATTGAGCAAATGATGTCAACCGTCTGGTGGCGATTTCGCGAACGAGTTTCACATGTGACTGTAAACCCAGTAAAAGTGGGTTTTAATTTGTATTTTTTGAAAGATAGATGAAGATGAAGGTCACATAAGTCACAGATTCACTTAGTCCAGCTGTAAATAATGACTTGTGTGCATTGGCTAGGTTTAGGTGCCATATGCCAGTCACAGTTCCACACCGTGATGCCAGGTGCTCCTGTCACCCTATGATGGTTCTCAACATCATCATCATCCCCAGCTTGTATGTCCCTATTCCCAGCCCAGTGGGCTCAGAGGGCCTTTTGGTCTCGGCAGTGTCTTTGTGTGCACCCCAAATGTACCTCTGGCTCAGAATTAATTTATGGGATCATCCTGCATCAAGAATTTATCTGCTGTGTCACTGTAGCTCTCCGCTATCCGCCTCCCAGCTCTGCTGCTGCTGTGTGGCCACCTTTATGTTCTGCTCCTCAATGAGTTTATCCTGCACACACAGCCTTAATCTCTGCCGTACCAGCCCACAGTGCCTGCACGGGGAAAACATTGAGAAGTTCCAGAGGGGGAAACGCTAGTGGCATAAAATAAGTGGGCACATAAATCTCGGGATAGAGGCATTTGTACGTCATATTTGTGGAGTGTACTAGGCATGTATTTAGCATAAATTAGGTGAGTGTAATCTTCAAAACTTGATCCTGCTGAGAGTTTTCAGCAGAGCATTACAAAGCACAGACGCTGACATGATAAATGCAAAAGAGTCCTTATCGGCCACGTGTTACTCAAGTAAGCAGATTTAACAATTCAGAGAACACAAGCGTACGCTGACATCGTCCTTGCCGCTTACTTTGTTCATTGCACTGTTAAAAAATGCTGTGACTTGAAAAGATCAACAGATGGAGAGCATTCCTAAGATACTTAAATTAGACTCGGCATTGGGATGCTGGAAAGATTTCAAATGCACGAACTGCCATATTTTAGAGTCATACAATTGACCTATCAGGATTCTTACTCTGTTTATATGGCACTAATGGGGAGTTTATAATGAATTGTGTCTAAAATGGATAAAAATAAGAGGACAAATGCCCTTCAATCATCAAAAATGAGTTTGCAGTCACAGGAAAATGACTGATTGACATGATTGGCAGAGTACTCACTATCCCAAACCCTTTGCTTGTTTCTATCCTGAAGGCAGCAGATCTAAAAATATAACTAAATTTCATATTTTGAACAACCCTCCAAAAAGAACTGAGAACATTTTATTTTTTTTTGTTAAAGACTACTTACAGATTGGATTCAGAACGATGATCAAAACATAGGTTGAGTAGATGGAGTCCCTCAAAACCCCATGATCGCACAGTCCTGTATCACTTCCTTGGTCGACATTTCATTCTGTAACATTAGGCAGCTATTTTACATATGCATCTGCTTACATATGCAATCGCTTGTTTCTGCTTCTTCTTCGATGTGTTTTGATCCAGAGATTCAGTACTCTTTTAAAAGATGTGTAATAGCACCTCCTGTCGTATACCATTGAAAATATGGAAAGCCAGAAAAATGGGGAAGCGTGGTCTCATAATTAATGTAAAATTCTGTCAATGGTGGGGAAAGAGTTAGTTACTCTTTGGGAAACCCAAAATGGTTGTTCTATGGCATCACTGTGAAAAACTCCAACTTTGGAACTTTTATTTTTAAGCGTGTATAACAATATGGTTACACTTTAGAATAGGGACCAATTCTCACTATTAACTAGTTGCTTATTAGCACGCCTATTATTAACATATTGGCTGTTTATTCGTACTTATAAAGCACATGTTCTGCATGACCATATTCTACATCCCTAATCCTACCCAATACCCAAACTTAACAACTTCCTTACTAACTATTAATAAGCAACAAACTAGGAGTTTATTGAGGCAAAAGTCGTAGTTAATGGTTTGTTAATAGCGAGAACTGGACCTTAAAATAAAGTGTGACCAACAATATAATATAATATAATATAATATAATATAATTGTCACACCCCTGGACTGTCTGTGTGTGTTTTGCTCCCCATGTGCTCCGTGACCTAGTTTTCTCCCATGTGTAATTGTGTTATCTGATCCACCTGTGTCTCGTTAATTACCTTGTTTAGTAGTGTATTTAAAGTATGGTCTGCCCATTGTTTCGGTGTCGAGTCTTAATCGTCATTCCCCGTTGCTCTGTGTATGTGTTTCGTGTTCCTGTGGATTATTAAAGACTGTGTTCCTGTGAATTCTCCTATGACTCCTCGTTCCTCACTCCTCGTTGTAGTACATCCGTGACAATAATATAATATAATGTAATATAATATAATATAATGGGCTTAACTTGGTAGCAGGAACCCTCTTTGGGCTTAATTTGGGAACAGAGTCTTTCTCCGGGCTTGACTTGGGGACTGGAGCTCTCTTTGGGCTGGACGTGGTAACTGGAGCCCTTTCTGGAGCAGACCCAGGGGCTGGAGCCGACACTGGATTGGACTCAGGGGCTGGAGCTAACAGTCTTTTTCTCATCATATTCCTCCTCTGGTTTGGGGTTAAGGAGCGGGCTGCTGTCAGCTGAGGGCTTGTGAGGGAATTGGCCGGTGGGCTTGACAATGGAACGGCCGGCGGACTTGACAATGGAACGGCCAGTAGGCTTGACAATGGAATGGCCGGTGGGCTTGACAGTGCAGCGGCCGGCAGGCTTGTGAGTGCAGCGGCCGGCGGGCTTGAGAGCACAGCAGCCGGCGGGCTTAACGATGGAACGGCCGGCTGACTTGATGGCGGGCTGGTTCTGAATCCGGGCCGGACACTCTCCAGACACCGGTGGATACCTTCCTTCCAGCTCAGTCCAGTGGTGTCTGGGAGTTTCACGGGGCGATAGTAATTGGCCCCGATCCAGAACAAAGAATTTAGCGTAGCGTCGTCCAACGCCGTCATAACGGCGAGCCTGCAGAATTCCCGGGCGAATTCTACAAAAGGAAGATCTCTGCGGGCTAGGGTGGCGAATCTTGCGGCGGTTTCCATTTCGAAACAGGGAATGGAAAACAAAACACTTTCTAAAAATGGAAACAAAAACACGGGGAGAAGGGGCGCCACTTACTGTTTCTTCGGTCCAGTGTTATGAGAGTATAGTTCCTAGCCATATCGGCCTAGAAAATCGCAACTTTTAATTTTCCATCGGTCTTAGTACACTATGTAACCACAGAAGAGTCAAGTTTTAAATAGGAAAAATATCGAAACTCTTTGGTCATTTTTGAGCGAGATGCTAACGGTCTAATCAGATTCAATGATCTATGCTAAGCTACAGCTAAAAGTGCTACCACCAGACCCAGAGATCGGCTGAATGGATTCGAAAACGGTAAAACTAAACTGTTTAACTCTACGGGAGTTGGAAAATGAGCCTATTTTCAAGAATAGTGTAGTGTTCCTTTAATAAGTGAATTGGAAATGTGGAAAAATGTTCAAAAGAATCCACAAATGTGTATTGAGCCAAACAATAGTGCTTTGAATGTGTCCAAAAGGTCACATAAATCTTGTAGTTCTCACAGCTGAAGTATATCATCAATGAGGATAAAAGTAGCTGCTGACAAAGTAGCCGCTCTTGCTCGCAAAGCTACATTAAAACAAAAACATGACCTTAAAATGGAAAAGGCTGCTTTGAACATGAGACCTGAATCAGCCAATTTGGAACGTGACCTAGCTGCAAAGAATGGTAAACTGAAGGTCTTAGAAGACTTTGAAACAACGGCAAGCCCAAGTTTACATGTCCGTTCTGTCAATTCCCAGCAATCCTATGAACCTAAGGATGAAATGAATGAGTATCCTGAAAAGTACGGTGCTGAGAATTCTAGGCAGACAGCAATTCAGGATCAAACACCATCAGGATCTTCACCATCTTTTGAGTTTGTTCAGCTTGGATCTATCATAAACACTCTATTGAAAAGGTTATTCAACCTCAAAAACCCGATCAAGTTGCACATAGGAAGTACAATGTTGATGATACAGCAGCAAAATCGGACAAGCCTGCTCTACCAATTCTAAATCCATCTGTCAGTAATACAGATATTGAACCTTCAAGTATGAATCTTTCAAATGTGATGCTGAGGCAAAATGATATTGCTGAGCTTTTGGTTTTGCAGCAAAAACACTCTTTACTCCCCTCTAGAGAGATTCCAGTATTCGATGGAGACCCAATAAGTTTTCGATCTTATATGCAAGCTTTTGAACATGGCAAAGAAGATAAAACAGACAACAGCAGGGATAGACTTTATTATCTGGAACAGTTCACTTCTGGCCAGTCAAGGGAACTTGTCTGAAGCTGCTTGCACATGGATGCTAGAAGGGGTTATGCTGAAGCTAAGAAGCTACTGAAACTTCATTTTGGTGACAAAGTAAAGATCACAAGTGCCTTTATGGAGAAGGTCTTAAGTTGGAGTAATATCAAGGCTGATGATGGAAAGTCTCTTCATGCTTATGCATTTTATCTGAGAGGTTGTTGTAATGCTGCTGTAGACCTTCCTAACATGTTTGATCTTGACTTGCCTTCCAACCTTAAGCAAATAATATGTAAGCTTCTATATAAATTATGTGAAAAGTGAAGAATTACTGCATGTGACAATCTAGAAAGATCACACAGTAGAGATAAATTCCAGGATGTGGTTACTTTCATTGAAAGGCAGGCAAAAATACTGCAAAATCCTTTCAGCAATTTTCAAGATCTTCTACAACAAAGAACAGTAAGGCAAAGACCGAGTTCCGTTTCCTGAAGTCTTGGAGTAAGAAAAGCTTTGCTACTTTTGTATCCCCATTGATATCCAGCATGAAAGAAATAAAGAGTGCAGAGACTACAAACGTTGCATTACAATCCCCCTGTTTGTTCTGTGTTGGAAATCATGCATTGGAATCATGTCATCAGATAGCTTTAAATCCTCATGGAGAGAAGGTGGATTTCCTAAAGGCAAAAGGAATATGCTTTGCATGTCTTGTAAAGGGACACATGAGCAAAGTATGTAGAAAACGTCTGGATTTCAAGACTTGTCACAAAAGGCATCCAACTATTCTCCATGTTGAAAACATGCCCCCTAAAGAGTAACACACTTCCAAGAATAGTAAAGATGGCAATGAGGCTATTCTAAGGGGCAGTGGTAACTATATTACAATTGCTGTGGTGTCAACAGAGCAGGCAGAGGTCTGTTCCTTACACTACAAACTTGCAATTGTACCAGTGAAGATCAAGGCTTGTAATGGAAGTAACATAATACAAACCAACGCCTTTCTTGATCCCGGATGTTCTGCAGAGAAAACCTAATGGAAAAATTGCATGTCAGAGGAATGAGAATAGAAGTTTTTCTCAGGACCATTGTGACTATTTACGTGTGGGGTGCCAGTCTGGTATATTATCCAGACAATTTTCAATAAATTAAGCCGTCCCAAAGGAATCTAATAAATAGCTTTATCAATTTATAAGAATCCTGTCATATCCTGTTTATCTTGCTCTGTTAAGTTATCAATTCAAATGACCATTCATCAACCATTAAAGCAGGTGAAACAACATATATTCACAAATTCATGAAATGCATTACAAATTCAAAATACCTATGCTCAAAATCTAACAGTACAATAAATCCAAACATAAGTACAACCATTCCAAACAAATAAAAAAGCAGACACAGAAATACATTTCATGTACAAATTCATAGCTCCCCAGTCTGTTCAACATTTGTTTAGTAATGTTATTTAAATGTATGTATTGTATATCCACACAATCATTTAGGAATGTCCGTTGAACTAACATTGTTCATAGTGTGAATCACCAAACACGTTTAGAAATGTCTGTTGAGCATGTGTAGTTTCCATAGCTCGAATTGTATCCAATTCCAAATAAAGAAAAAAAAACACCCCTAAATACAAACAAGTGAAAATAAATTAGTACAAAATTATACAATGCTGTTTCATGCATTCAGAGTTGTTTACACTGTTGAAGAGTTGGATTCTCATGCTAAGCATGGACAAAGTTTCAAAAAACAATTAGAACGTATGACGTAGTATTTCTGTGCCAAAAATTGTACTTCTGGGTTTGTACAAGTTTTGGAGAGTTTTTTTCGATTGTGGCTCTTCATGACGTAGACGAGGGTGGAACTCTCCGGGTTCGTACAAGTTTCGGAGAGTTTTTTTCGATCGTGGCTCTTAATGACGCAAACGAGGGTGGAACTCCTTATATGGGCATTTCTCCCGGAAGAGCGCGCCCGCAGGCATCGACCAGAGTGAGAGCGAAATTGCGGCCATCAACGCGCTTCATCTGGTGGCAGCGCTGCACGGGACTTGCTCGGGAAGAATGTCCCCAATCCAAAGAAGTGTGTTTTTGGTTGTAAGGGAAAGATAACATTGTTCAGCTTCCCGAAGAATCCAGCGTTATGTAAACAGCGGATGCAGTTTGTTTTCCGGAGCAGCAACGGAGTTTCACAAGTGTGTTTGTTGACGAACGTTTTATAAACAAGGCCCAGTTCGACGCTGGATTTGCACATCGTTTGATACTGAAAGATGGAGAGGTCCCAGCTATAAAAGATCCCGGTCATGATTCACAACTGCAGACGGTAAGTGAAACGGCATCAAATGTCTGTTTTGTTGGCAATCGGCACCCAAGTGCTTGTCACTCTTTAGCTCCGCCCACGGCGTGCCTCCAGGAGCTCAGCTTTTTCCAGAGAGAATCGTACAGCTGTATCTTTCTTTTATAAATATGATAAAACTAAAACTCGTAAAACTGGAGATATGAAGGATGCAGTACTACTCTACAGGTACTCAAGATTAACATGAGATTGGGTGAAACTGTGTGTGTTATGCCCCCTTTAACTATCAACTTCATCCCAAAAGAACAAACAACAGAAAAAGAAGGCGTATCTTCAAACTCCGTTTTAAATCATGTTAGTGGCACAGTTTCTTCCCACACACAGCATCAGAGGAAGATTCAAATCACTCCAAACACATTGTCAGTGGGAGAATCAAGCACTTCAACAGTAGATTCAGCGGGAGATAGCAGAACAGGACATAGAGGAAATTTAACTGAGCCAAGTGAAAACGCCGCCAGAGATTGTCTCAAGACCTCAAGCATTTTTCTTCCCGCTACAACAATGACGTCACATCCCCATAAGGAATACTAGCACATTGTTTAAAGGGAAAAACCTCTTTTATTAGAGGAGTTCATCACATGAAGTTTGCTATGTATGTACATACAAATTAGATAGGTTAGAATTAAGCAGCCTTAATAGCAATAACTTTTTGCCCCTCCTGGAAGTTTTCACTCAAGCTTGTATACCAGTCGGCAAAGAGAACATTCCTTTTGAAGAAGACATTCGGCCCTGGCCATATCTCAAAGAGGTCAGTTTGAACACCACTGATGCAGAAGACAATCGGTTGATAGGAGTTAATGCTCCAAATCTTATAGAGCCATGGAGGGACATTAATAGTCAAGGAGATGGACCTTATGCAGTCTTAACTTAACTAGGATGGCTCATTAATGGCCCATAGGGCAGAAGCCCATCGATTGATAAAAATCAATGACTAGAGATGTTTTGCAACAGAATTTCAATTTCCAGTTTGGAAGAGCTTCTCGTGAGCCAGCTAAATCATGATTTTCCTGAAAAGGCCAGTGATGAGAAGCCTTAGCATTCAGTTGAGGACAGGATGTTCCTCAAAACTGCAGCAGATTCTGTTATTAAACAAGATGGCCACTATCAACTTCGACTTCCATTCCGTGAAAAGAAAGTCTACCTGCCTAATAATAGAAGGGTGGCTGAACAGCAAGCTATTACCCTCATGCAGAGATTCTAAAGAGATTGTGTTTTTTTGCTGACTATAAGGAATTCATGAGTGACCTTGAAGAAAAGGCATGCTGAAAGGGTGCCAGTAGACCAGCTTTCAGGAACATTTGGAAAGGTATGGTACATACCCCATCATGGTGTGTACCATAAGAGGAAGGAAAAAATTAGTTGTATTCTTCATTTTGAGACACATCTCTAAACCAAGAGCTTCTTCAGGGTCCCGACCTTCCAAACAGCCTGCTTGGAGTTATCCTTCTATTCCGTCAAGAACTGGTGGCAGTCATGGCGGATATCGAAGGAATGTTTCAAGTTAAAGTCGCACCTGAGGATGTTGACTTATTGCGATTCTTGTGGTGGTCTAAAGTTGACATCAGTCAACCACTGTCAGAGTATCGGATGTTGGTGCACCTCTTTGGTGCTATCTGTTCACTTAGTTTTGCATATTATGCACTCAAGAAAACAGCAGAGGACAATTAGGGTAGGGTTGGTAAGGAGGCTCTTAATACCATTCGAAGGAACTTCTATGTTGATGACTACCTTACTTACCCGATGAGGATGCGGCCATTTCCCTAATTCAAGATTTAAGATCTGTCTGTGTCACCGGTGGATTCAGACTAACAAAGTGGACTAGTAACTGTCGTTCTGTTCTAGCTTCTATTCCAGATGAGGAGAAAGCCAAAAGAGTTGGATCTAGAGAGATAAACTCCCTTTGGAAAGAGCTCTCGGAATTCAGTGGAGCACTGAAACAGTCTCCTTCTTTTTTAAGATTAACTTAAAGGAGCAACCGTCCACCAGGAGGACTATTCTTCCCACTTTGAACTATATATATGATCCGATTGGATTTTTTGCCCCATTGATTCTCCCTGCAAAGAGAATACAACAGGAACTTTGCAGAGTCAACTGTGGCTGGGATGACAAGACTCCAGATGGGTTAATGGGTTAACTCTGGGAGAAATGGCTTGAGGGCTTGGACAAACTAAACAACCTAAGCATTCACAGATGTTTCAAGCCACCAAACTATGGCAAAATACAAGCCATCCAGCTACATCACTTTAGTGATGCTAGCGAGGTAGGGTATGGTATAGCTAGCTATTTGTGACTTACTAACATCAGTGGTGCTGTTCATGTTGCCTTTGTATTGGGCAAGGCCAGAGTTACTCCATTAAAGCCTGTAACTATCCCTAGGCTGGAGATGGCAGCTGCCGTCCTTGCTGCTCGGTTTGACAGGATGCTCAAGAGAGAGACTGAAATCCCATTTATGGAATCTGTTTTCTGGACAGATAGTACAGTTGATCTGTTTTGAAATACATATTTAATGGCACAACATGATTCAAAACATATGTTGCAAATAGAGTCAGAAAAATATGTGACTTGTCTGAGAAATCTCAGTGGAATTATGTCAATGGCTTTTCTGAATTCTGCAGATGCCGCATCACGTGGCTTTTTGATTGATTTATTCCTTGGTTCAGACGGATGGTTGAATGGTCCAGAATTTCTTTCACTTTCTGAATCAAACTGGCCTTGCTTTTCAGAGGAACAAATTAATATATCTGGAGATGACTCAGAAATAAAGAAGGAAGCTATGGCTTTTGCTACAGTTCTGACAAGAAGCCTTGGATCCTGTCAACAAGTTTATTGAGCATTTCTCTTCATGGAATAGCCTTAAAAGGGCTACTGTGTGGATCTTGAAGTTTAAAAGGATGCTCTGGTTATTGAGCCAAAAGAAAAGGGATGCACACTCACTTAATCTACAAAGCACTGATCCTCACTATTTGGACAGGTTCAATGACAAGAAAACTGAAGTTAAAGCTCAGTTTGGAAATTAAAACGCTTTCAGTTGAGGACCTTATTCATGGCGAGAAGGTGTTAGTATGTTTTGTCCAGCAGCAATCATTTCAACCTGGAATGATGTCTCTGAACAATGGGCATACCATTAAGAAAAGCAGCAGAATTTACAAACTTGACCCTTTTCTGGAGGATGGGATTCCTGGTGGGAGGCTGCATAAAATGTCAATACCTGAACATACGAAACATCAAGCCATCTTGCCAAAGAACAGTCATATGTCCACATTAATTTTAAACCATATTCATCAACAGGTCATTGTGGGGAGGGGATCAGATAGCTTCGCCAGAGATTCTGGATGGTTCATGTAATTTGGGAGTTTTGGGGGTAATTCCTCAGCACAGATTGATGTGTGACTTTAAATTAATCAGCACATCATATAATTAATTGAATAAAAAATTTGAATCACTTGACAGCCCTAATCAGAATACATTGCTGCTTTTGAATGGTTATAAATGGAGAAAGATGGGCTAACTGACTACTTAGCCTGCCAAACATTGACCTTGGAAAACAACCTAATTTATACCCATCTGTGGTTCCTTTGTCCATATTAGGGATATCCTGGCACGTCATAAGTTATTACTTCTATGAGTCCGTTTTGGACTTTCTGCAAGAGAGCGCCCTCCGGCATCGAGTATGAATGAAACATAAACCGGAGGGGAGTGTTTAGCACTCTGTAATGTTCACATCTCCTCACTTTGGATGAGAATAAAATGCCAGGTCATGCATAGACTATCTTTTCTCTTTGAATTTAAATCTA
>NW_015536497.1:1282887-1285275 GCF_001515605.1 Sinocyclocheilus anshuiensis | reverse complement strand
GAGTGTTCTACGCCCATGCTGGATGGCAGAGGCATCCGGCAGGCTAAATACACAAAAATAAACTTCTGCCTGTAACACGGTTTCTGCCTCCGTCCGTCCATTGTGATGAAGGTCGAAATGGCCGGTATGCACTTCTGTGCCTCCTCTGTGAGATTGTGCCATTGTGATTTAATGAGCTGAGTATTTTTCCCACCGTGTCCGATATTAAAATCAGTGCAACACACTTTGCAAAAGGTGTAGGCATTGTTGATATGGTTTCGAGATATGAAATTAAATTCTTCCTGTTGTTAAATTTACACGTATATTTTGTTTTGTTTTTCGCTGGAGCACCACCTGAGTCTTCTCCCATTTCTACCAGTGATGCTTGATTCAACTTCCCGCGTCTAATACTTGCGCAGATATCAACAGCACAACTGGGTTGTGGGTTGCCAAGTTGAGGTCACAAATGGGTTGAAATTAGTGGTCGACCGATATTGGTTTTTTTGACAGCCGATGCAGATGCCGATATCTTGGAAAGCAGGGTGGCCGATGGCCGATATAAAGCAGATATAATTTGATTTATTTTAATTAATATTTAAGAAATTTGAAATCATTTTAAAATTGATAAAAAAATAAATGTGTTAAATAAACATACTTATACTATAGATGACAAAGTATTTTTCACAAATAAATAAATATTTAATAAAAATATAATTAAAAAGGAAGTAAACACTATAACCAACAGGGCACTCAGTATTCTGGGAAGTTTGTGTGCATTAATCATATTTTTTTTCAAATAAAGCCAAGGTAACACTCATTTTACATACAGCACACAGTGAAAATGACATGAATATGAAAGTGGGCAGGTTTGTCCAAGAAGTCGCTAGATTTGTCGCTAGTCACTTTTTTGGAAAAAAAGTCGCCCGGGGTGTCTGAAAAGTCGCTAAATCTAGCGACAAAGTCGCTAAGTTGGCAACACTGACTGTGTGGTCAGGCGCTGCCGTTCTCAACGCCGTCAAAATAAAAGTCAGTCGTGCGTCAAAATAAAAGTCCCGCCTCGAACGCATTGGCCAAACAGGAAAGCTTATCGGCCGAAGCCGATATTTAAAAAAAAAAAAAGCCACATATCAGCCGATATATCGGCCTTGGCGATATATCGGTCGACCACTAGTTGAAATTTGTGTGATTGTGTGAGTAGGATGCATTTCATACAAAATCTGGCAACTGGACAACCTTGAAATAATAGAACCAGAGGAAAAATAAAGTGTTGTGATTTTTTTTTTTTTTAATATGACATTAGAGTGGTTGGAGCATAAGAAACAAATGAAGAAAAACAATTCTGAAAAAAAAAACAATTATTCTATGTCCTTTGTATAGGACGACAGGACTAAGTTATTAAAAAATAAATAAAAAATAGACATGAAAAGGCATGTATAGGCAAAAAAATATATTTTATGTTTTTTCATTCACTAGTCAGTTTTTAGGTTTCAGGCTATTTTTAGCCAAACTTTGTACAAAGATGATTCTCAACTATGTTATGAAAGATATGTAGGGATTTCTTAATACCACAAACCACAGGACTGTGATATGCCACTGAATCAACTCATCATGAGGCTTCGAATTAATTCAATCAGGAGACAACAAAGCTTTCTTTGTATCAGGACTGGAAAGTTCGTTCACAACATATAGAAACCACGATGTCTTGAGACCACCAATGAATGAACTCTTACATCCAACAGGAAAAGGATGAGTAAATTAACTAACCTCAGGCCACACGGAATCTATACGTAACTAACACATGATTCCCATCACATCCTGCATTCCAACAGAACGAAGAACATGGTATCTGGAAATGTTCCAGCGACAGACTCGCCTGGACCCCATGACTGTCTAATGCATAAATTGCTAAATCCGATAAACAGAAAGCGACAGATTAAGAGCTCTCTGTCCAGGAGAAGAATGGCAGACACCCAACTCGTGACATGGGCATGACCTCAGGACACCTCCCCTTTCCCCCCTGCATTCCAAAAAAGGGACGCATCTTTTACTACTTCCCAGAAAAAGCGCACGTTTCTCCTGTCACAGACAAAGGGACACAAAACTTACAACCGACAATTTCAACAGATAAACAGTTATGCGCATAACAGGTCAACCAGATTCACAAATAATATGTTGTGTGTCTTATATATATATGCTTGATGTGTTTCATGTAATCGGTGCAACTTTAATCAGTGTTTATTACCCTTTTTAGGAAATAAGGTTATTAAAATGTGTGTAATATGTGAAGTTTAATCTTGAACGAATGGGCACGACAAATGCAGAATGTTGAAATGAAGTAAACTTTAATAGTAGGTACAATATTTGCATTTAAGAGACTTTATAGAGGTATTAACAACTTTTATAGGTGTC
>NW_015536497.1:1276186-1282801 GCF_001515605.1 Sinocyclocheilus anshuiensis | reverse complement strand
TGGTATTTAGAAATCCCCATTTCCAAACACCGGTTTAGAACCACCTTCTAAACCAAACTTAACCAAAAGCAAAAAGAGAAGAAAATTAAATTATACTAATTCTGCTACCAGAACAGGGTATTTGTTGTTTTATCCTTCCCTCTCATCTTACCATTAACATTCTTTCCTTACAAAAGAATAAAAAAAAACTTTTCTCTTACAGGAAAATTGGAAGCAGCCAATCATTATCCTGTTTCCTTTCAAAACCTGAGCTAGAAATAAAATTAATGATTAATTCCCTTATAGAATTAATGAGTTAAATTCCTTACAGTACTACAGATATAACAGAATGATTTGATATACTACTGTACCTTATGGAATATGTGAGTAAAATGTCCATAAATTGGTATTTTCATTCTATACGATGTATCTATACATTACATCAAATTTGCATATTAATGTGTTCTTGGGGTAAACCATAATGAAAAAAGAAGTGTAATAAATGGAAGTAATAACTTGACAACATTTTCATAAGAATATCTCATTAGAATATTTAATTAGAATATCTCAATATTCATAGGAATATTAATCCTTATTGTGTCTCCCCAAAATGCCTGATTAACATGCCGTTTGTCCTGGTGTCCTCTACAGAAGACATGTATAAAAATGATGCCCTGTTTCTTTACAAAAATTCATATTCCGATTTGAAATCCCATAACACTTTTTGAGATGTTTATTTACGAAAAACTATTTGAAAATTAGCCAGATTTAAATGAAAATTACAAAACAGTATCATATTTCCCTAAGAGTGTTAAATTTGATAATTCTTCAATATCAGTTATTTAAGACCAAGGAGAGGGAGTGTTTATGATCAAACCTCCAAACATTTGATATCTCTAAAAAGCCCTGAATGTGCTCTGTACAGGACATCCAAACTGTGGCATGTATGTTCTCAGAGAAATTCACTAAAATATAATGTCCTCTACAGAGAACAAAAGTCTATGCCTGGGTCATACAAATTATGGGAGTTTTCCGGGAGAAATAACAAAACGGGAGGGGGCGGGAGATGGGTGTGAAATTTGGTAGACTCCCGGGAAAAACGGGAGTGTTGGCATGTATGGTCTTTGTGCCACCACTTTTAATTACCTCTGACAAAAAAGTTGGCATAATTTATAATTAACCTCTCTGTCGTAAAAATGCACTCGGTGCTTTCTTCTTGTAAATCAGGGCCTTTGTTGGAGAAACATCTTCAATGGCATATTTCAGACTTGCTCTGGGAGCACAACTTTCAGATAAAGACTGTCCCCATATCTGGATTTCAACTGTCCGTGTCTTCTCCTTATGGAGGCGTAGATGTAACAGCATTGAAAAATCCTCTCATCAGGCTGTATTTATCCTCAACTCACATTCAACTTTAACTGTGAAGATGTGTAGAGCTGTGTTTCACGACCACAGCCTGATCAGTAACACCGTGTCTACACCGGATGCGACTGTTGTTGCGCCGCATCGCGCCGTGCTGCAACAGCTAAAGTAAATAATTTGCAAATCATTTGAATTTTGTGTCAGTACATCATAAATAGAACAAGGCAGCAGTTTACTGTCAGGGATTTGTCTTGTTGCAGACCAAAATACTGATTATTTATGCGCCACTCGCATCCGGTGTAGACACTGTGTAAGACTCAAAGGGCCCTATCATACACCCGGCGCAAGGCGCGGCGCAAGTGTTTTTGCTAGTTTCAGCAGTTTTCATTTTCCCGTCCTGCACCGCGTTGTTTAAATAGCAAATGCATTTGTGCCTATTTGTGCGCCCATGGGTGTGCTGGTCTGAAAACGAGGTGTGTTCAGGCACATTGCTGGCGCGTTGCTATTTTGAGGCAACTGAAATAGACTGCGCCATTGACCAACAAAAACCTGGTCTTAAGTCTGGCGCAATATTTTTTCTTTGTTATTTAAAGAGTGCGTTAGTAATATGCGCCTATAGACGGGTGCACAATGCGCGTACACTTTGCTTATTACACACACAGGGATGCGGAAAAGGGAATGGGAGATGAGACTCTGATTGGCTTATGGCATGTTACGCCCAAAACACACCCATTACTCATTAAGGTTTAAGATAATTAAATCAACAGTTTTTAAATAACGAAATAATATGTAAAAGTATGGTATTTGGGGTAAAAAGTGCCCCTGCTGTTGGGGCTAAAGGCACACAGTAATTAACATGATAATTAATAGATGGCTTACTTTTCCATTTGTTCATGACATGGTTAGATTCGGATGGTAAATATCATATATTATGTTGGGTGTCCAAAATTGTAGTTTTTCACTAAGCACGCATAAACGTTGTTTTCTCAAAAACACAATCACGTAAATACATGCTGCTCACATATTATTGTAGCCCAGTTTGTGCTGATTACAGTGTTATTAAACTTTAGACATTCAAATGTTTGTAAGCAACTGAAAAAAGCACAAATGTCAGGGCATGTCAAAACTTTTCCAGGCCCCAAAACACCCTCGGACCCCAGAGGGTTAAGATCCCAAAAACCTTAATAATTTTAATTTCAAATCTAATTCAAATTTTCTGTTTCAAATCTTCCATTCATCTCCAAAATTCTTGAAAAAATAGTTGCTGCTCAAGTCCATACCCATTTTCCTGCAATAATTTATATGAACAATTCCAGTCAGGTTTCCGTCCCCTCCATAGCACAGAAACAGCACTTCTCAAAATCACTAATGACCTCCTTCTAGTGGCTGACTCTGGTTTACTATCCATTCTTCTTCTGCTTGATTTGAGTGCGGCCTTGACACAATTTCACATACTATTCTTCTGGACAGACTCTCTTCTATTGGTATCATTAACACACCCCTCAATTGGTTTCATTCATACCTCTCTGGCCGCACTCAGTTCATTCAATTAAAATCATTTACCTCTCATTCAGTCCCTGTCACCACAGGTGTGCCCCAGGGCTCTGTCTGCTCCTGCTGTTTATCATTTACCTTCTTCCTCTCGGTTGTATTTTTCGCAAACATCAGGTTCATTTCCATTGCTACGCAGATGACAACCAGCTCTACCTTTCTACCAAACCCAACTCCAAACTCCCACTATCCTCTCTCACCAATTGCCTCCTTGACATAAAATCCTGGTTCACTTCAAACTTCCTCAAATTAAACAGTAATAAAACAGAACTTCTTCTTGTAGGCACAAGATCAACATTAAACAAACTAATAGAGAAAGAATGTCTCTATTCCTATTGATAATTCCTTCATCTCCCCCTCCCTTCAGGTTAAGAGTCTGGGTGTCATCTACGATAGCACCCTCTCTTTCACCTCCCATGTTAATAATGTTACCCGGTCTGCTTACTTTCGCATTCGAAACATCAACCGTGTACGTCCTTCCCTCACGCCTCACTCCACTGCCATTCTCGTTCATAGTCTAGTCACCTCTCATTTAGACTATTGTAATTCTCTTCGGTTTGGCCTCCCGTATAAAACCCCCCATAAGTTACAGCTGGTTCAAAACTCAGCTGCCCGTATTATTACTTGCACCCCCTCTATCCATTACACCACACCCATTTTACAACAGCTTCATTAGCTCCTCACTTACCGTATTAACTACAAAATACTTCTCCTCACTTTTAAAGCCATTCATAATCTCACACCTCCATATCTTATTGACCTCCTCCATATTACCACACCTGCTCGCACTCTCAGATCCTCTTCCTCCATTCATCTCACTGTTCCCCCTGTCCGCCTGTTTGTTACTATGGGGAGCAGAGCTTCCAACCGCTCTGCTCTCTAGCTTTTGGAACTCACTCCCTTCTGACCTTCGTAACATTGATTCTCTCCTACATTTTTAATCCAAACTCAAAACACATTTGTTCAGCATAGCGTATCCCCTTTTATCACAACTGCATTGTGTTTTTAATTGTATTGTATCTTATTGTCTTTATTGTTTTTTTTATTATTTAAATATTGTGATTGTTTTGTTAATGATGTACTGTGACCCTGAGTGTCAAGAAAGGTGCCTATAAATAAAATGCATTATAAAGTCAAAATTCTTTGGAGCATAGCCATTCAATAAATGTGTTGACATTTAGTGACATCTATGGTTAAAAGCAAAACTTAAAAAGTGGCGGCACATTTTAATTCTGGAACATTTAGTGCATCAGTTCTTACACCAGCTCATCTGATGTCTAATAAGGCCTCTTGATTAAACCACAGTTCATGATGTACTTACTTTCCAAATATACATCTCTTACTTTGAATTTGCTATAAGAAATCAAATACACTGCTGGACAATAATCAATCATTTGTAATCTATAATTCTTTCCTAATGGCAATTTTATTATTGTTTTATATACTACAAACAATTATTTCAATTTTCTGCACAGAATAAGGTAGAAAATATACTTTATAGTTTCTGTATTGTACTAAATTATATTTCATTTAGTACATTCATTCTGCTTTTTATTCAGATTATAGCCTGGCACGTCTTAAGTTCTATGAGCGCGAGATCACTTCTCTTTCAGCGCAAAAACGTCTTTATCTAATTTTCATAAAATAAAATGCTATAGTAGCCTATTTAACTTTTACTCTCCATCGGCGAATGATGATTCTGAAAGAAAACGCGCCCGATGACTGTTTGCTATAGCAACGAACGCTACTTTCACACATCTAAAAAATGTATAGCATGAATGCACTGTAAGTCGCTTTGGATAAAAGTGTCTGCAAAAATAAATAAAAATGTATTTTATTCTGCATTATTTAAGTGCATTCACAGGATTATTTAAACACTTCCCCTAAATTCTTTAAATGCTTAGTCAGGGGGCAAATTACACAGCAGCCTTTATGGTTACAGAACCATTGGAAAAAAGAGCTTTAAAAGTATTATATAGGCTAACATTTTGTCACACCAGGGGCGTAGCCATCATTTCAGAAGTGACAGAAATGTCATACAATAATTTTATGTATGTATGTTTTATTATGATTTTTTTTTATTATATTTCATTTAGTACATTCATTCTGCTTTTTATTCAGATTATAGCCTGGCACGTCTTAAGTTCTATGAGCGCGAGATCACTTCTCTTTCAGCGCAAAAACGTCTTTATCTAATTTTCATAAAATAAAATGCTATAGTAGCCTATTTAACTTTTACTCTCCATCGGCGAATGATGATTCTGAAAGAAGCTATAGAAATCGCGATTCATTCGATTCTTAGCGTTTTAAATCGATCACTGTCCGAAATCGACGATTCACGATTCAAAATCCATGTTTCAAGATCGATGCATATGCATCGTCAGGGTTTGTAATCGATGCATTGATAAAACGAGTGAATCGTTACACCCCTAATTATTATCACTATCAGAACTGGTTCAGTCTAGCTCAGCATGGCTCTGTCACTGCGTTTCTTTTCTCTTGCCACCCCCAGATATGAACCAAACCAGTCAGCAGTAATCAGAACAACAACAACGCTGTTCAGAAAGAGACTTTAGGGGATGCTTTTGAAATTGCTTTCTTCTTTTAAAATCAATTAGACCACACAAATTTCCTGCTTGAACAAATCTTGTAAAGGACAGCTTGTAATGTTAAAGTCTCGTTTGTATTTGTACACATACATTTTAGTATGCTATTTTAGAGAATCTTTTCTAGTCTTCTGAAGACTAATTGGGACTAGAGGAACCTTTCAGAGTTCAATACTCAGACACAACCAGACTCAGACTCTCATTTATCAGCAAATGAGGAGAATCTTTCTCCAAGACCATTTTAATGACAAATGTATATATAAATGAGATTATAACAAGCCATACTTTGTATAGATGAATTTAATTATCATCACAGTTTTAATTATCATCACAGCAAGTATGAAATATATTGAGAACAAGTTAAACACATCAACGCCGTAGTGTAATATTAATACACATCTGACTTTTTTTACTGTGTGTGTTTGTGGGTCATAGTACTGTCCAATTTATTCTGAGTTTTTAGAAATGTTCTGTAAATAATCTGTAAATTAATTTTAAGCAAATTAACCAGATTTAATAATTAAAATGTAATTGTAATTTAGTTGAACATAACTGAATAATGTAACTATTTAATATTTATTTTATTTACTAATTAATAGTTTTAATTTTATTAACACACACACACACACACACATATATATATATATGTGTGTGTGTGTGTGTGTACAGTATATATATATATATATATATACAGTAGAAAGAGAAAGATTATTATTTTAAATATATTAAATGATTGTATTGCGTGTATGTTTTCTATGTAATAATAAAAATATTTAATATTTTAAATATAGTTATAATAATTATATATACACACATGTGTAATTTAAAGTATTTACAATTATATATTATTTATTTAAGTTATTAGTATTAGTATTAACAACAATAAATAATAATAATATTAAATACACAAAAACAAACATTATCTAGGGGGTGGATCTGGATCCAACCTCGCCCCCTGGATCTTGTGTTCTGCAGTGAGGACCATCTCAGGTAGGGTTAGGGGTAGGGGTGGGTTTAGGTTAAAAAGTGTAAAAGTATCTGTATATAAAAACAATAGATGTCTATGTAATGTTCCCATTTAGATAAAGCTAAGTAAACGTGTGTGTGTGTGTGTGTG
>NW_015536497.1:1271790-1275823 GCF_001515605.1 Sinocyclocheilus anshuiensis | reverse complement strand
TATATATATATATATATATATATATATATATATTAATGTCATTTAGTCAACAATGTCTTAGTTGTTCATTCTTTTCTTAGTCCTTATGGATTGATAAAGAATTGAGGGTCACATCAATTGACCTAAATCCCATTTAAAGTGATTTAATATTGCATGGGGTTGAGTAATTGAATATCCCAGGAAAAGTAAGATGCTGGAGGTTGGCTCAATGAGAAATGGTTTGTTATGGTAAGATTTAGTATGAAAATATATCCGAAGAGTCTGGAGACAGTTATTATCTTATTTTCAGGAGGAGGTAGGGCTTACGTTTCCCCCATGTTGTGCCTGGTGGGAATCAAAGGATGCAATTAGCAAACAAAGAACAATTGCCTGATACATTGCCTCGACGGAACAAAGTAAATCTGTTGTGAAGTCTAAGCAGATTCATTAATCCACAAATACCAAATGACTTGGCAGTGAAGGGCTCAGTTTTGCTTCACAATTTGTCAGGTGCACAATAGCTAATGAATTCTGCCCTTTTCCCATCCTCATATCTACATGCTTGTTTAATTAAAGCTTTGAGAAAGGGTGGACTACACTGATATTTGATTAAGCATGCTGTTTAAAACCTGCATCTCCATTGCGGTGAAATCCTGGACTAGCTGGTGTACTTTGCTAATTAACTTCAATCAGTTTAGCTCATAAAACGTTGCTTGGTAAATACTGATCTTCTGATAAGCTGTAGGAATGTAATTAGTACTGACTCAGCATAAGTTAAGCTGGTAAATTCATAATGGTGGTCTGTTATTTATATTTATTTCCTGACTCATTGACTGCTGAGATGGGGTTGCTCATGTATCATTATCATTCACAGAGAATGCTGCTAAAATTAGTGCTTTACTGGGACATTATGACAAAATGTCAACATTTTGATTACCAGTATAATTATGCACAGAAATTGTTATGAATGCAGAGCGCATGTGGGACTGCATATTTAGTTAACAGGAATACATTTACTTAAGTAATCTGACGCAGGATGCTTAATGAGGAAAAAATGTAGGGTGAGACATGATTAGATCACTGGGGATTTGATTGGATCATGAATGCCAAATAACAACATGAAACAGTATTATTATTTTAGACGTCAGTGCAGTGATAACAGGTAATGTTTTAGCAAGGTTTAGCGAAGGTGATAACCATCGCAATGTCACATGAACATTGTATGGCACAAATGTAACAAGAACAACTGTTCACTTTTTCTTCATTCAGAAAATGAAAAAGATATACATTAAATAACAGGGCTCAACGCTAAGGATTTTTTGGTTCAATTTTTTACTTGCCCTGCCAACATTTTCACCCACACACACACACATACACACACACACACATACAATAATCAAATAAATAAATAATAAAAATAGTTGTTGTTATCATTATTTTTTACCTATGTTTTCTTTTATTGTAATAAGCTTATATGACACCAAAATTTTAGATACCAATTCAATTTTACAGTTCTTGATTCCAATTCGATACCACAGCAAAAACTAGCCTAACAAATATAAAGTTCAAACATTATGAAAGACAAGTGAACAAATTACAAGCAATAGCACAATTAAATATTTAGAACAAAGATACAAATCAAATGATGCTTTAGGTTTTTATGTTTGCAGGTGTTCAGGTATAGAAATTGATATTATTATTACAAAATAACATTGCATATTCTTCACACAGTGATGCACCAATCTTGATTTTTCATGGCCAATTCTGATGTCCTATATTTTTTTACAATCAATTTGCCAATTTATTTTTTTTATTGTTTTTAAGCAAGAGACAAGAAAGAATGAAAATGTGAGTACATGGACAATATGTCTATTAGCAATATTACACGACAAACTATCTGAAGCCATTTGAAATTAGAGGCAAAAAACAAAAAGGGAAAAAAAATAAAAAGCACACATGCAATGTGCAGTTTTTTTATTTAAATTAAGATTGTATAATTTAAAAATTTAAAGCAAAAACAGAATGGTCCTTAGCTTTGTGAAATACATAAAACATAACTGCGTGAAACAAAAATAGCAGACGGGCTGAATGAGATGAAAATTCACTCTTTGACAGCAGGTGGCGCTGGTGGAACAGCAGTAATACATCGTTTCCTTGGTTACCACTGTAAACAAAGCAGCTGCTGCTCTTAAACACTACTTTATTAATTATACAGAGACAAGACTTTTCGGTAAACTTTTCTGAAAACAGTCAGTTCCCCTCAGAGATATATTCATATAAATCCACACCTCCAATTCAATATTTAGGATTTTCTTCCAATATTTCACGCATTGTGAACAGTGATCTTGCTCTGCCTGTACAGTTTTCTCCTCTCAGCGGCTCTGGCCTCTGTTAATGGCCGTTCACAGACTTCGTAATTTTTCCACACAAATAACATTTTGGAAAATGATTGCAGTGCAGTTTGTGTGCAAGCCCGGAACAGAGATCGGTTGAAAATAAACAAAGAATGGCGGTCGACCGTTGCATCTGTACTCCACTGTATAAATTAAATATAGATTAATCATTGTTAAAGCTACAAAGTTACTTGCCAAAACAGGTATTCTGACATGCTTTTGTATGTATTTGTCCGTTCAAGTGCAAGAAGACACGGAAAGAAACTCAATTTGGGGATTGCGTGTTGGCAAACATTCTCTGTGTCCGCACTGTTTACACAGAACACACATCGTGTCTTGCTTACATGCTTTCAAATTTGAATTTGAATTCTGAATTTTTAAATTAGCAAGGCTTAAAAACGCGTGCAAATGATAAACTTTAATGACGATGCAGCAGAGGCCCGATCGGGCCAGTGACAAGTCCGTCAACTGTCCCAAGCGTCTTTCACGCTGGCCCCGGGCCATTGGGCAGTGCTTATTGTTGGGCCCTAAATAATCTCTACCACCATTGACTATAATTTCTGTTTAAACTATAAGGGATTGCGTTTTTTCTTCTCAATTTACACATTTTAACCACAACAGTCTGCTAATGTGCTTGTATTAGTGTAATTTTGAGTCTCGTATTACAGAAGTATTTGCAGGCCTAGTTATGTCAGGGTACATTCTGAGTTGCTTTATTTAAAGTCTAAAGTGTCCTTATTTAAACTCTAGTACAATGTCCTAATTAACATGGACAGTTATAATACAAATTTGCATAGGCTCAGGCTAAGGTCATAGGCCACAGTTTTAACTGTAATTACATAATTGCCCCCAGTGCTCAATGACAGAGATACAGGCAAACTACATGCAAGCAAAAATGTGCTATCAAAATTGTCAAAACAAATTAAGTTAAAGGGTGAAAGCACTAGGTTTAGTGTAGACTCCTCTTCATACCCTATATCTGTTTTACACAGTGTTTTTCCGAAACCTATTATACTGCAAACGATGATGTTCCAATTGTAAATTTTATTTTTGTTGGGTACAGTAAATACATTCAAAAGTTTACAAGTTCAAATGTTTGGGGTCAGTAAGATGTCAGTAAGAAGTCTCTTATGCTCACTAAGGCTGTATTTATTTGATAAAAAAAAAAACAGTAAAAACAGTAATTTTGTGACATTTTATTACAACTTAAAGAGGTCCTATTATGCTTTTTCACTTTTTTAATTTTAGTCGCCCATTAGAATATCATTAAAAATAATTCCCGCCTACAGAAATTGGAATGGTTGGGGAGGGGCGAGGTTGTGGTTAGAATGCTTGGTTGAGTGAGTGCATCAGACGAGACGATGAAGAAGAAGTGCTGGTGCAGAGGTAGTGCATCAGAGAAAACGAAGAAGAAGAGCTGCTGTGCTGTAGCTTCAAATTGTCGGCATGTCTAGAACAATTCTTACAACTACAACACGACGTAGCTGGGTGCCGCGGACAGCCACCGAACGTCGCCGCCGGTGTGCCTACACTCATAGAAAATAATGTATTTGAATTTTAAAGACGTGGCGCGACGCGGCGCGACGCGACGCGATGCGATGCGACGCTGCGCTTCTCGTCCGGTGTGCGACCGCCTGAAACGCAGTTTTTTTCACTTCCGT
>NW_015536497.1:1269535-1271090 GCF_001515605.1 Sinocyclocheilus anshuiensis | reverse complement strand
GCCGAACGGCGCCGCCGGTGTGCCTACACTCATAGAAAATAATGTATTTGAATTTTAAAGACGTGGCGCGGCGCTGCTCTTCTCGTTCGGTGCGCGACCGCCTGAAACGCTGTTTTTTTTCACCTCCGTGAAAGATGTTTGGGCTTCCGAAAGCGGATGATGTCAGGAAACAGTGGTTGCAATTTATTTTTTAACTCTGTCCCTGAGCATTATAACCCCAATTTGCTATTGTGTGCTGCGCATTTTACTGAGGACAGCTTCCACAACATGAGGGAGTACAGTGTAAAAGCCAAAAGCTTTTGTTGAAAGACGGAGCAGGGGGCGTGGCAGTACTGAAACACCGTCTAAGCTGTTCGCCAATCACAACGCACTGGGACAGCTAACCAATCACAACACATTTTGTTTTTCGGAAGGCGGACCTTCATCAAAGCCGGAACTAATCGAGCCGTTTGTGCCAGGATGGGGAGAAAGGTATTTTAATAATGTAAATTATGTGAAAAATAATGCGTTTTTCGAACCACCAAGCATGAGAGCATGTTCTAGTACACCCCCAAAACAAAATCAAGACTTTGTAAAAGAGCATAATAGGACCCCTTTAAATAGTTGTTTTCAATTTGCATATTATTTTAAAATGTAATTTATTCCTGTGATGCAAAGCTGAATTTTCAGTATCATTACTCCAGACATTTACTAATGTAATTTTTGCACAAAAACAGATTCTGTATTCCCCAAAATGAATAAAAACTGTGAAACGCAAACCCAGAATATGACAAACCTGCAATAATTAAATATGTTAAGTAACACAAATATCCTTTATGTATTTATTCATATGAATTGGACCTTTGATGATCCAATTCAACAATATTAATAAGCAAAAATGACTTTAGATAAACATAACATTTGTGATTTTTTTTTTATTATTATTTATTTATTTTATTAGTATTGCTAAAAAGTGTTGAACTTTCTTCTCCTGCATCATATTCTTCATGTAATCCAGAATGGCAGCACAACTGAAGGTTTGTTTGAGCTGCATCTTCTATACTGTACAGACATAAATTTACATTTCCTTCAGCCTGAGGCTTATTCATTGCATCCAGTTCAACCGTACTAATAAGCACAAATTACTCTAGACAAACATTTGTGTGTCTATTTTTATTGCTGAAGTGTGTTGAAATGTCTTCTTCTGCATTCTACTGTACGGACGTACATTTACCTTCCCTTCAGCCTGAGGCTTATTCATTGCACTTTTGGTGTGAAAAGGCTTTAACATTTACCAAAAATAGAACTTTTTATATTAAAAAGAAACAAGCAAGCCCAGCTAAAATTAAAAAAATTAATGCAAAAGTAACGTAACCCATTACTTTTAGGGAGTAATGCAATATTGTAATGCATTACTTTTAAAAGTAAATATCCCCAACACTGATCCTTGCTGAATGAATAAATAAATGAATAAATACATAGAAAAAATATAAATAAATTAAAAATCTTACTGACCCCAAACTTGAATGGTAATGTACAGTGGGTACGGAAAGTATTCAGACCCCCTTCAATTTTT
>NW_015536497.1:1261825-1269412 GCF_001515605.1 Sinocyclocheilus anshuiensis | reverse complement strand
AGTGAAAAATTTAAGGGGGTCTGAATACTTTCCGTACCCACTGTATATTTATATACATGGTGTACAGTACATATACAAATATAGGAATGTATATATCCTGTTTCATGTAGTAATATTATACCAGCAAAACTAATGTTTTTATAAGACACAAATAGCTTCCTACAGTAATAACTGCAAATATCCTTTCTCCTGATTATATTAAATAGTGCAGTGCAGAAGTTCAGTTATTTTCCCATAAAAATAACAAATATGCTTAATTCTCAAATAATTTAGGATAATTATAACAGTCATTATCTTTCCATTAGCACAAACTAATCATTAGCTTTGAAATAATCACTTAAATGTTTCTTATTAATGTATTCATTAGTGTCCCAGCACAAACAAGCCCACCAGCTAAAATGTACCTTAGCAAATACAAATATTTAGGTTGTTATGTGCAATAACAAATCAAAATTATTGTTTTAGGCGAGTAAACAAAAAAATTTACTAGCCAATGGCGATTATATTGCCAAGGTGTGCGTAGAGGGTTGTAGGGTCACCATGACACCACAGCTCATTTAGCATGATGTTTTCAGCTGCCCAAGTATTCTTGCTTAAAAAAATAGCTCACCCAAAAAAAATTAAGATAAACTGCTAAAAATCACCCTCAGGCCATCCAAGATGTAGATGAGTTTGTTTCTTTGTCAGAACATAGTTGGAGAAATTTAATATTACATCATTTGCTCACCAATGGATCCTCTGCATTGAATGGGTGCCATCAGAATGAAAGTCCAAACAGCTGATAAAAACATCACAATAATCCACAAGTAATCCACACAACTCCAGTCCATCAATTAACATCTTGTAAAATGCTGAATGTTTGCAAGAAACATGCAGAATTGCTTCTGGCCAAAATATGAGTTCATAATCCATAATAACACTTCCTCCAGTGAAAAAATACATACCCGGTTGTCCTCTCACATCAAAATTCACCAACACATTTGTTTTGGACTGTTTTCACTTATAAATGGTGCTTGATATGTGCATATTTCTCTCCTGATTCAGATGAGACAACTTTCACTGCAAGCAATATTATGGATAGAGAACTCATATTTTAAAGGGAAACAATTACTTGTGGATTATTGTGATGTTTTTATCAGATGCTCATTCTGATGGCACCCATTCACAGCAGAAGATCCATTGGTAAGCAAGTGAATGGGTAAGCTATTCGTTTAACGGTTCTGCTTTCAGCACCCTGATGTTTGGCCTCAAAAATCAAGTAGGTTTGTAAATCCTGATCAACAGGAGACTTTAGTGGAGATGGACAGCTTCATGTAAATTGTAAAACACAACTAGGCCTGTGTTTCTAAATCTGGAGCAGATGTCTCAGGTATCCTAGTTGGCAGTGACTGTTGGTGATTTTCTGAATGCCAAAACATGCCTCTCTGTGTTATGGATCAGAATGAATATTGCCCATGCTGCAAGGGCTTTGACTCAGCAAGAGGGAGCGATCGAGGAGAAGGGGTTATGCTCCAACAGAGCGCTGAGTCGTTTTAGCACTGCGATGAGGGAGAACTCCAACTTCCTGCTTGCTTTGGCAAACCCTTAAAACTCTCGCGGTCTCTGAGCTTGCGGCAACTTCAGCGACTTCTCACTCCAATTTCGTTCCCATGTTTTTCTACATCCTTATAGCTCAGTTTATGGAGGCCTGTTTCTTTAGAAATAGAAAATCCATTCCATTCAAACAGAATAGTAGAAAAATTAACCTTTGATGGGGCCGCTCTTAGTTTGGTTGATTATTGAGTGTGTTCGTTGGGCCAATTGTGTGGCATTTGTGGATTTGATAGAGTTCTGTCAAGGTGCAATCATTGCCGCATGGTCCCTCACCATCACTTGAGAGCAACCTGTATTTTTCTGAAGCCCAATGAAATGGCTGTAGTGGACTGAAGAGCAAAGTCACAAGAAAAACATCATAATGAGGGCTGGTGCTTTCCAAAGTAGGACACAAAACTGGGTCCAATCATTTTCAAGTGCTGGAGCAACATCAATAGAGAAGTGCTCAAAGAGCAAATCATTTGTTTGGAAACTGAGGACATAAAGTTTATATAAGTACAAGTTGCTTCTTAACTTCTGGAACACCCAAATAAGTTCTTGCTAATTGTTAATGCCCTGTATGAACACCTTCATCTGTGCCAACATGTCTGTTGCATCACTTATTATTCTCTGTGTGATTTTACCTAATCTATTTGTACACAGCTTCTGATGAAAGGAAGCTGTGTGATATTTATTTTTTCCCCTTACCTCAGCAGTCAGTAAGCAGGCCCAGCAGTCCACAATGCCTCATTGAAATGCCAGACTTGAGAGGGGCAGTTGCTTTAAAAGGCTCTCTGATTACTCGCATCAATAGGACCCTATTTGTTGTGGCTCCCGCAGCAACTGCCAAAGCAGATGGGTTATAATTCAGGCCGATTTGCACTGCTTAAATCCTATAATGATTCCCCTACACTCCCAAAGGCAAATGCTAACAGCCATTTCAGAAGTCTGAATGCTTCTGTAATGGACTGACTGTAAAGAGAGCAGGTACGCTTATTGACTTTCTCTGCAATCTGGTTAATTGTCTGCTCCGCACATCAACACCACCCTAAATCTATGCTACAGATCGGCCTTGCGTCAAGTAAAAAACAAATGATCTATTATGCAGCACTTGGAAAAGCAACTCAGACATTTGTCTACAAGGTTCCACCAGGACAGTTTTGATGCACAATATTTCAAACATCAAATATCACTTAAAAGAACAGTTCACACAAAAATGAAATATGTCATTTCTAGAGAGCCCCCGGACATGACATGCGGACAAAAATATATATATTTATTGAGGCCACAAATGAAGAATTTGTACCACAAATTAAGAATGTGTTCGCTCATTTTACTCCATACCCTTGTTTTAGTTAAACCATGGACACAAAATAAGAATTCTAATGCTAAAACAAGGGAACAAATTCTTAATTTGTTGCCACGGTTGTTTTGGACCCCATTGACTTTCATTGTATGGACAAAAGCATGTTTCAAAATATCACATTTTGTTTCACAGCAGTGTAGTATTATTTTTATACTATTATAGATATTAAGGTTATACTTTATTGCTTTATAGTTTACACTTTATTTTATTTCAGCTTAATTTCAATTAACATTTATTTATAGCTTTAGTTTAAGGTGCTGTATGATCATTTTTTTGAAAGCATAAAAAAAAATTATACTAAATCATAAAAATACCATAATAGGTTTGCAGATATTTAGGAAACATGCTTGTTTATTCCAAAAACAATGCTACAGCCAGTTATTGTACTTCGAATTGTGTGTTCCATGTCGGAATGTCTGCTTTTGTTTTGATTCCACCAACTGCCAATTTACCCAATAGTATTACTCCCTGGGTTGCCAGTTGGTGGAAAACATAGCATATTGCAGTCATTGAAGCCAGCAAATGAGTTTTGTCAGAGATTGCAGTTTCTGCCCCGAACTGAAAGGCTGCTGTATCCATCTAAAAAGCTCTATGACCAGAGGAATATTAAAATGCGGATAAATCAACTCATCAACTCACAGTGTAAGACTCGTCAATTTAGCTTGTTCCTGTTGAGTGTCCTCAATCTGGCAATCCGCATGTACATGATGTATATGACCAAATGTTTTTTGGATAAACAGTCACTTTAAAGGCAATGTGTGTCACACTGGTCACCAAACAGATGCGGCCAAAACTCACTCCATTGGTCGAGCAGTTGTGTTGGGCTAGGCAAGATTCCTAAACAAATAGTGCCAGCATTTTTACACTTTTCACAGAAATCAACCTTTGAAAATGGCTTACATATAGCTGTCTCTGTACGGGATGGGACAGAAAAGTACTTTAAGATCAAAAACTCAGCCTTACCTTCATTGAGACCCATATGAATACTCCAGTAGCTCTGCAGACATTGGAGCTCCCTCTTCATGCCCCTCTTGCAGCGGCAGTCATACAGGGGGCTGTCCTGCAGCACCTCAAGAGCGGCCTGACATTCTCTGTTGCCCAGCATGGTAGTCCTGTCACGACCTACCAGGCACTGGCGCATGATGCGGAAGCGTGAACTGCACTGTGAGTTTTGGTTGCACACCTCACTGGCCCTCAGGCAGTCCATGGGGGCTCTCCAACCTTGAGTTTCCAGCCCTGACAAGGCAAAATGGCTGGCCATGGAAAGTACCACCTCATCTGCGGGAAGGGCAGGGGCATTATCAGACCGGGTAAGAGGTGGTGTGAATGAAGTTTTGATTTATTTGTTTTTAATATGACTTAATTTGGAAAAGAACACAACCAATAATATTTTGTATTTTTTTAGAGACCCAAAAGGGTCATAAGTTTTCGTTCACCATTTTTTCACACAGTGATACAGCAGAAAGCATTAAACCCTAACGACAGCGACTTCTGTCAGTGGAGTAAGGAACTGTACCAGTTGGCCGTGAACTGAATTACTCAACATTACTGTCATGTCAAACACAATGTGAAAACATTTAAATAAAACATGTAAAATATGACTATACAATATATAATAATACAACCTGAACATGTAAATGAAAAAAACAATCCTGTTGGTGTTATTTTATAATAATAAGTGGTTTTCTCTGTTTTCAGCACCATGGACAGTTCCTCTCAATGGTTATGGGTTCGAATAACCTGGGCTAGATTTCCCAAAACACTAAGTAGAATGTTAATAAGCACTTTAGTACTAAATCTCTATAGGATGTTTCCCAAAAGGGTCATTATGTAATTAGCACGTAAAAACGTTCTTTAATTACTAACTTAGCATTCACAGGTTACAAAGGGACACTTAATAAATAATAGTAATACACATAGGCGGAGAGTGAACCAACTCTAAGGCTAAAAGCAGCAAATGTATTAAACATCATAAACCCGTCTTTTTAGACAATAATTGATTGGCCATTGCATTCCTAAGCGCAACAGAATTTTGTGTGATTGGTTCAAATGCGCAACACCGTAAAAACGCCTCAAATGAAATACGGTGCAACGTGAGCAGATCTTAATTTAATTCCGCAATCGACACTGTCTATCCATATTAATTTTGTTCGCAACAGACGTAATAGATTTAATTGTTTGTGCAGGGGCATTTTTGTCCAATTTAGTGGCATTTTTGCCTCAAGTCCCCAGGCCGGGGAAGGCTAAGCCTTCCTTACACACGCTCCGCCTATGGTAGGTAATGCATTTGGATCATTTACAGCTATCTGCGCATCCCACACGCTAGGCCTATACATTTAGCTACAAGACCGACAACAAGGCATTAGTTTATGCAGGTCTACTTTAAACATAAGTAACTAATTGCAACTAATGATACTTAATGGGCACAAACTGCTGAGGTTCCTCTTGCGCAAAACATAGTGTGTGGCCCTATCTTAAAAGCTTAAAGTTTTTAATTGCTGTTTGGAGATGTATTTAAGATGTGATTATTTATATTTATGTATTTATATTTTGCCGGTGTAGCGTTTGATAAGACACCGATCCAAACTAAAAGTGCGGGAGTTGCGTATTGTTGCCATGGTTATTTCAGACGAACGCGATTTCTGTTTTCAATGGTTTCTATGGATTTTGGGATCGCCTTTTTGGTCACTGAAAAGTATTTATGTACTTTATATTTATGTACCCAATTCCTTGCCCCCGATACGATGATTTTCAACGATGACTCATCTGAACTCCTCTGATTGGCCATTGCATTCCTAAGCTCAACAGAATGTTGTGTGATTGGTTCAAATGCGCAACACCGTAAAAACGCCTCAAATGAAATACGGTGCAACGTGAGCAGATCTTAATTTAATTCCGCAATCGACACTGTCTATCCATATTAATTTTGTTCGCAACAGACGTAATAGATTTAATTGTTTGTGCAGGGGCATTTTTGTCCAATTTAGTGGCATTTTTGCCTCAAGTCCCCAGGCCGGGGAAGGCTAAGCCTTCCTTACACACGCTCCGCCTATGGTAGGTAATGCATTTGGATCATTTACAGCTATCTGCGCATCCCACACGCTAGGCCTATACATTTAGCTACAAGACCGACAACAAGGCATTAGTTTATGCAGGTCTACTTTAAACATAAGTAACTAATTGCAACTAATGATACTTAATGGGCACAAACTGCTGAGGTTCCTCTTGCGCAAAACATAGTGTGTGGCCCTATCTTAAAAGCTTAAAGTTTTTAATTGCTGTTTGGAGATGTATTTAAGATGTGATTATTTATATTTATGTATTTATATTTTGCCGGTGTAGCGTTTGATAAGACACCGATCCAAACTAAAAGTGCGGGAGTTGCGTATTGTTGCCATGGTTATTTCAGACGAACGCGATTTCTGTTTTCAATGGTTTCTATGGATTTTGGGATCGCCTTTTTGGTCACTGAAAAGTATTTATGTACTTTATATTTATGTACCCAATTCCTTGCCCCCGATACGAGTCCTGGACCCTGCATCAATCAATCAATAAAAAATAAATAAATAAACAAATCAGCAAATGTATGTTGCACTATTTTTTGTATTACCACAGCCGAAATCTATTAATTTTATTAAACTTAGAAATGTTAAATTTCAGCGTCTCGAAAAGCTACACGTTTTAGGTTTTGGCAGCATTTTCACTCCATTTTTCGTTTAAGTTTTGACAATGGTTTTAGTTCACCTTTAGATATAACAGCTCACGTAACGATGCCCCGAAGTTCTTCAAAATAACGAGCAATCTACTTCTATATACGGAGCAACGTGAGCAGATCTTACTTTAATTTCGCAGTCGACACTGTCTATCCATATTAATTTTGTTCGCAACAGACGTAATAGATTTAATTGTTTGTGCAGGGGCATTTTTGTCCAATTTAGTGGCATTTTTGCCTCAAGTCCCCAGGCCGGGGAAGGCTAAGCCTTCCTTACACACGCTCCGCCTATGGTAGGTAATGCATTTGGATAATTTACAGCTGTCTGCGCATCCCACACGCTAATCTTGATCTTTCCACTGAATGAGTGATGTTGTACAAGAGACTATTAAAGTATGGATGCCTGCCAGCATGAAAGAGTGAATTCATTCTGTAAACTGTCTCTTTGACCGTCAAATGTCTACTTTACGCAGGCAGTTAAACCATATTATTACACTGTCAATATGATAAATGATTGTCTGCGTGGGTTTTCAATTTATATTTTGCCGGTGTAGCGTTTGATAAGACACCGATCCAAACTAAAAGTGCGGGAGTTGCGTATTGTTGCCATGGTTATTTCAGACGAACGCGATTTCTGTTTTCAAAGGTTTCTATGGATTTTGGGATCGCCTTTTTGGTCACTGAAAAGTATTTATGTACTCAATTCCTTGCCCCCGATACGAGTCCTGGACCCTGCATCAATCAATCAATCAAAAATAAATAAATAAACAAATCAGCAAATGTATGTTGCACTATTTTTTGTATTACCACAGCTGAAATCTATTAATTTTATTAAACTTAGAAATGTTAAATTTCAGCGTCTCGAAAAGCTACACGTTTTAGGTTTTGGCAGCATTTTCACTCCATTTTTCGTTTAAGTTTTGACACTGGTCTTAGT
>NW_015536497.1:1256301-1261687 GCF_001515605.1 Sinocyclocheilus anshuiensis | reverse complement strand
TATAATAAGCCAACTAGTTACTAGAGTAAAAAGTTTGACACCTAGCAACTAGGTTCTACTATACTATGATATTCAACAACGATAACAATTATATATGCAAAACCTCTGAAATAAACCTTCAATAAAAAACCTTCAAATGTCAGTCATGTACACTCTTTTCTGTACTGTGGCCTCATTAATTAATTAATTCATTCATTCATTCATTCCCTACTTACTAAATCACTGGCCTGAAAACTCTAGCTTATGTTTGAACAAATCAATATGTATGTCTAAATGAGAACATGAGGGAAATGTCAGTTATATAATGGTGTCTCTAAATGAGTCAGGCTAATTAACCATATAAAACAGAGATAAATTTGTAATCTGTAAATTTGTAAATGCACATTGCCTGTCATAAACAAACTGTTTAGGTTCTAATTAAATTCAAAAGCTTAATCAACTATGTCATCACTCTAAGCAAGTATATGCAAATTCTTCTCAGCTATCCTCTGGAGCAAATGCATATGATAATCCCTATTAAATACAATATAAATAAAATAAAATTGTATTTGTAGATCCCTCAGAATCTTGCACAAAGCCGAGATGTTTTGATGTAGTTATCTGATGCAGTCATCAGTAATGTACATTTCCTCCTATCTGCTCTGTTTACTCCAGTAGTGCTTAACAGGGCCACTGTGTACCGATGTATCCCTTTCACCTGGGTGCAACCATCTGTGAAACACTTTGAATGATTTTACTCAAATGGGAAATTACTGTTTTGTGCTATAAGCAATAGGATTTCCGTCTTTCTAACAGCTAAATGCTGATTTCGGATTTGTTGTATTACACACTGGATGTTACCAGTCCTGTCAATATTTATTATATACAGTAGCTCAATGTTCTATGTAAAATTGATGGAAGTATTCAAATAAGGTAGGCTTTTACTGCAGAGGAGGATGGAATACCATTATCTCGGCAGGCTGTTGTGATGTTGTCGTTTAAGTGCATGTGATAGTTTTTGACTCGTCTCTCAATCTCCCCCATCAGCATTCGCTCCACAGGATCAAACTGGCATGCTCAGTGCTCTCATCATTCCGCAGTCCTGAAAAAGAGCAACTGACTATGTTTTGGTCACTATTATTTGATGCAATAATCATGTTCTGTTCTCATATTTCACACACAATAGCATAAGCCACCATCTTACATCGTATATTATGCAGACTGAGTCATTCTATTACTCAACATGCGAGATTCTCAATGAGTTGAGTCGTTTGATTCCATCTCGTGTATTTTAATGATGTCTTCACTGTGTTTTGATAACAGTTTTGAGTTCTGGCTGAAATAGAGAGTGTTAGTAAAACGATGTGCTGTATGTGGTTAGCTTTTGATGGTGTGTACATCGTAGACATGAATACCTAGAAGCTGCATTAGCAGATCTTCTTAATTACTGCACATCTGTGTGACGGCTAAAACTGAATACATTTAAATGAACAAACCTGGAGTTGCATTTGCAACCATGTGAAAACACCCCTACTTCCCGCGTCCCTGCTGTATGTTGAAAGTTAACTGACAGATGCCCTCTGCGAAGGGCAGTTTAGTTCCATTACAGTTCTGTTCTGCATATGCATATAGGTCCATAATAAATGTGTTGATTATAAAAATAAAATAAAAAACTACTTTAAAGCATGTGCCAGGTTCTTAGGAGTATACTTTTTGTATGCTGGTTTTTGAAAAGCTTTTACACCACTTTCACAAATGATTAAATACATTAAAATGTTAAGTGGTGTAACCGTTGTAAAGTAAAGTAAAAACCATTAATATATTTTCCTTGCACCTTGAATACATGTGAGTGAACACAAAGTATTAATTGTTTTCAAAAACGTATTCAAATAAATGAGTATATAAAGGAGTAACCGAGGAAAGCACCTAACAGGTGTATTCCACAATTCATTGTTTTCAAAAACGTATTCAAATACATTTTTTAAGGTAAAACATTTTTAGTATAATTACTCATAAATATAATTTCATATAATTTATTTAATTCATGAAAATCAGTGTCAAGTTTTGTGCACCACATAACATTTTACAACCTGAACCAAACTTGTCATAAGAAGACCAGATTTTCTGATATTTTTACTTAATGATCTTGATGCTCAGCCACAAGGGTCTGTGGGGGTCCTTTCAATTATATTTCCTGTTTTATGCATTTTTTTTCTTCTATTTTTTGTGTCGGTGGCACCACATGACTTTGATTTGGTGGACAAAATTCCTTTAATGCTTTTTTTTTTCATCTCAAGACATTTGTATCACCACCATCCCCCAAATAATTTACACATTTACAAACAATCAAGTCTCTGTGTGTATGAAGCACAATTTTAATGTATATTTCTATCTGTGTATTAATAGAACATTGGAAAACAGCAGCTGTAGTTGCCAGAAATTCACCATAAAAAATATGGTGACAACGTTTCATGTATTAAGGGAAGGCACATTGGTGCCTGTATATTTTATTAAATTAAGTAATGTTAATTAATATTGTAACACAAAACACCCTAATGTACACTACAAAAAATAATAAGAAAAAAAGGTAAAACTTTAGTTTAGAGACCAATTCTCACTATTAACAACTATTAACAATCTCACTATTATTGCTTATTAGCATGAATATCACTAGCATATTGGCTGTTTATTAATACTTATAAAGCACATATTAATGCCTTATTTCACATTCCACATATTTTAGATCATTTTGGAAATATTCTTTTACTGTTTTTTTTTTCACCACAAATGATATGGTAATACATTCATTTTTACCTGCAAAAACTATAAATTTGAGGGGCTTTTATCTAAATTACATATAACATCATGTTAAAACACTTACCGTTTTTTCTACTGTATATACCAATTAACCAATTAATTTTACTGTAGCATTTTTACAGTAATTGTATGTAATTAAATTAGAGTGCACATATTAAAATCTATGATCTCTTTGTAAAAAAATAATCATCTCTTCCCCAGCACTCACTGCTCTTTCGACCTGCAGGCTCCCAAGAATCTGTGTGGGTTGTTTCATGTATTAAGGGAAGGCACATTGGTGCCTGTATATTTTATTAAATTAAGTAATGTTAATTAATATTGTAACACAAAACACCCTAATGTACACTACAAAAAATAATAAGAAAAAAAGGTAAAACTTTAGTTTAGAGACCAATTCTCACTATTAACAACTATTAACAATCTCACTATTATTGCTTATTAGCATGAATATCACTAGCATATTGGCTGTTTATTAATACTTATAAAGCACATATTAATGCCTTATTTCACATTCCACATATTTTAGATCATTTTGGAAATATTCTTTTACTGTTTTTTTTTTTCACCACAAATGATATGGTAATACATTCATTTTTACCTGCAAAAACTATAAATTTGAGGGGTTTTTATCTAAATTACATATAACATCATGTTAAAACACTTACCGTTTTTTCTACTGTATATACCAATTAACCAATTCATTTTACTGTAGCATTTTTACAGTAATTGTATGTAATTAAATTAGAGTGCACATATTAAAATCTATGATCTCTTTGTAAAAAAATAATCATCTCTTCCCCAGCACTCACTGCTCTTTCGACCTGCAGGCTCCCAAGAATCTGTGTGGGTTTGTTCGCTCAAACTGCATGCCCATAGAACGCATGGCAAGGTTATTCTCTGAGACATACAATAGCAGCAAAAGCAATGGCATATTTAAACAACACACATCACCCACCAGTCACACAGCAACAGTCCTTCTTGCCCAGGCTCCAAATCTGAAAGCACTGACCTTGTCATCAGCAGAGACAAAGGTGACTTTAAAAGCGCACTCCACCTCCTAATCTGTCATCAGCGATGCGGTGATGTTTGTGATGATGGGAAAGGAAACGATGTGACAGAATTTTCTAGTGGAAAACTCTCTGCCCTCAGAGACTGTCCACATTGTTCACATGTCAGTGGGGCGGCACAGGCTGTTTGTACGCTAATGAGAAACAACTCCCTCTTTTTCTGCTACCTCAACTTGACAGAGTTATGAATTCTTATATAGTTTTACATTATATTTTGTATATTTCAAGAATAAGTATTCAGACTGTATCCCAAATACAGTTTTAACCCTGTAAAGCTAGACATATAAAATAATAGTCAAAAAAAGCATGTTTAATGCAACAGCACAGTTTATTGAACTTATGGACAAACTCTAAAAATATATGTATATATATACAAAGTTTGATACATCAGGTTTTTATGACTCATATACAATTATATATGACACTATGGAGCTCATACTCAAGGAGGAAAAACACATCAGTTTTATTCAGAGGCCCGAAGTGAACAAAAATATGCTATTTGGTGCAGTTGCTGATATTTTTATGGCCAAAATGTAAGATGAAATTCCGATAGCTTGTAATTTAAGGCCTTTATGTAAGGCAATTAGCACATCTGCCATAATTGTTTCTTTTGGATATTATTTGACACATGTTGGAGTCCCTCATGGCGTCACAAACAAAATATAGACTCTAAGATTGCCACTAATGAGGCAGCAAAGTGTCTCTCAAGACTTTGTTCATAAGTTTGGTAGCTGTGGATAATGATGAAATCTTAGTAAAGATTTCAATGCAAAAATTAACCATGACCTCAAGGGGGATGTTTTTAAGATGATACTGAAAGGTCTTACTTGCTAAAAAAAAAAAGTATAAACTATCAATCAGACAACAGAAGGCATACAGTAGTTTGTGTACAACAGGTTTATCAGCAAAGCTGTTGATAATTTAGAGGTCTTGCATATCAAATATGATACAATAGGCTTTAAGTTCTTGCAGTCTTTCTCCAAATTCACACTTTGGTGACACATGTAGTGTGTAATTTACCTTTTTGGGCTTTTTCCCCACTTCTAAGTACAGAAAGTAGATGGAAATTAGGTAGAAATAGTGAGAATGCTATCAGAAAATCAGATTGAACCTGCATCTCTTGCTTGAGCACCACAACTTAGTAGTTAGCACATACTAACCACTGGGCTAAGGCTTCCAGGTGGTAAATTTGCATTAGTTTAGTGTTAAGTTCTGTCAGCACAGAGACATATAAGGTTGTTTTCAAATCTGAAGTCATATTTGGTTATCTTAAAAAGGCCACATTCATTTCCACATTTTACTTCTATAGGTAAAAGCAGTCATTGTTTTATGATTTGCCGTAATTGGGAAAAACACAATCTTACATGTCAAATTGTCAGAAAAACAGGCATCCTCATTTGTGCACTGCAATGAAGGCCATGCCATGCAGGGCGGAGCTCCTTAAGTAATTTTCAGCAGTACTGCTTCAGGTAAATTGATTGCTGAACAACTGCCGTTTGTGTGTGTTTGTGTGTGTGTGAGAG
>NW_015536497.1:1254327-1256246 GCF_001515605.1 Sinocyclocheilus anshuiensis | reverse complement strand
TGTGTGTGTGTGTGTGTGTGTGTGAGAGAGAGAGAGAGAGAGAGAGAGAGAGAGAGAGAGAGGTCTGTGCGGCTCCGTGGGGAGTTTTGCACTGTAGTGGCTGAGGTTTATAGGTCAAAAATGATTAAAGTTCGGGATGCCCCATACCGTTCTTCAAGTAAGTTCTGATGAAAGATCAGAGCAGTGAGATTGTACGGTAAAGTTTCGCTGGGATTGCAAGGCTGTTTTATTGAAAATGCCAGAGCAATTTGGCTGTGCTAACTCTGAAAGCATCCTGTGGAAATTAACCAATCAGCTTCTGATTTATGAGGAGTTTTAGCACACAGCTTGTTTAGTTTGATATACACTACTGGTCCAAATTGTGGAAATCATTCTAATATGCTGATTTGGTGCTCAAGACTAATTTCTTATTATTATCTATGTTGAAAACAGTTACTGCTGCTTAATATTTTGTGAAAATTGTGATACACTACATTCAAATGTTTGGGGTAAGTGAGATACAGTGGGTATAGAAAATAATCCCCCCCCCTTTAAAATAATCACATTTTGTTGCTTTGCAGACTGAAATGAAGATGGGTACCGTTTTTGTTTTATCTAGCTGTATTTAAACTGTACATTAAAGACAATTACCATGCAAATAGTAAAAAGGCCTTGAACTTGATCAGTTACTTAATTAGAAATAGCCAATGATAGCACTGTTACATATTTCGTCAAGCATGCCAAACACTCCGTGTCTGTGCTGTTTAATTAATGTTAAGCCAATTTAAATAGCCTTTCCTAACTACGACTCCTCTCACTAAAGATGCAGCCATTAGCACTCATCCTCTCCTCCAATGATGTCTATTGTCATAATCTCCTTGATTGCAATAAACAAAAATTCTAGCGATATTATTGAAGATATCAGTGATTTCAGGACAGCATATGGTGGGATATTGCTTATTATCCACAGCTACCAAACTTATGAACAAAGTCTTGAGAGACACTTTGCTGCCTCATTAGTGGCAATCTTAGAGTCGATATTTTGTTTGTGATGCCATGAGGGACTCCACCATGTGTCAAATAATATCCAAAAGAAACAATTACGGCAGATGTGCTAATTGCCTTACATAAAGGCCTATTTGATGTAAACTATCAAATCTATCTATAGTTCTATATAACAACAATTTATTAACATAACAAAGAAAGCTACCTACAGTGGTGGTATTTTAAAGGAATTGTTCACCCAAAAAATTACATTTCTGGAAAATTTACTTACCCTTTGGCCATCCAGGATGTAGGTGAGTTTTATTTATTTATTTATTTGTTTGTTTATTTGTTATTTTTCTCCCATCATTGAAACAGATTTGGAGAAATTTAGCATTACATCACTTGCTCACTAATTGTCTTCTTGTCTGAATCAAGCACATAGTCTAAAACAGCTCTAAAGAAATATGTCAGTGGATTTTGTTGTGAGAGACAACAGGAGATGGACTTTTTCACTGGAGAAAGTGTTATTATGGATTGTGAATTGTGAGTTTAATGCGGGTTTTTTTTTTTCTCGCTCTTTCGCTCTCTCGCTCTCTCTCTCTCTCTCTCTCTCTCTCTCTCTCTCTCTCTCTCTTTCTCTCTGTTTTTTTTGTGGGAGTGTACTTGCATAGTGATTGAATGTGTCTAATTAGAATGATCACCTGTCACTTATAAAGAGTTGTACCAGTTCACGTAATTTGTGCCTGACAAAGACCTGATGGTCGAAACGTTGCAGCAATAAATTATTTTTATGGAGCAGTTACATCAGTGTGCGGACAATACGTTTGTATTTTTGCTATATTATGGATTGTGAACTCATATTTTAACCAGAAACAAGAGTTTAAAGTTAAAACACTTTAATGATGGATTTGTTTCTTACAAACACAAAACTTTTCACTTCACAAGATGTTAAT
>NW_015536497.1:1250458-1254257 GCF_001515605.1 Sinocyclocheilus anshuiensis | reverse complement strand
TTGACCCAGCGGTTGGGTTACTACCCAGAAGGTTGGGTTAAACATTTAACCCAACCGCTGGGTCAAAACAGCCCAATTGCTGGGTTTGTCCCTATTTTACCCAGCACTGGGTTGTATTTAACCCAGCATTTTTTAGAGTGTAAATTTCTCCAAATCTCTTCCCATGGAGAGTCTGCATCATGGGTGGTCTGAGGGTGAATACATTTTCAGGCAGTTTTCATTTTTGGGTGAACTATTCTTTTATAGCCTCATTGACACAAAAGCTGTTCCTTTTGTATTTTTATGCTTAGTATTACGGAATTAGCTTAGCCAAACTCTATTGAAGTTAATTGTGAGCCAAGTGTGTTCTGTGATGTTCATTTCAGATAAGATGCTGTCATAAAGTCAGCTACCTAAGGTTTTGGAACAAAGCAATAGTCAATTATCTTTTTTTCTCTCATTTTTATTGTTATAATAAACATTAGTTCTTCACAAAAGTTGTCTACATCTTCCCCTTCTGTGATTCTGTCGCTAACTTTATCACAACAACAAAAGTAACACATGTCTAGAGTTTCAGATGCGTCCATTTCCCTTCGAACCTAGATATTTCAGGAGCAGATGTATTTTTATACCTGACCTTGTTGCCTCAACACTTCTAAAACTGGGTCTCTTTACCCAAACACTCACTCAGAATAAAAACTGTTGTTCACTCAGTTAGGAAAGACACAAAGAAGTACAATCTCTTCTCTCTCTCTAAGCCACAAGTCACAGCCTATTTTTATAAATCTCCCCTTCAAGCTTGTTCACGTCCTCCTGAGTCCCAGAGTTCTCCATCTACACTCTGCTCTTCACTGCCTATCAGTCAGAGCGCTGCGTCTTTAAGTTCGGGACATGCATTACGTGGACTATAATAACTGCAATTTCCCTTGCACAAAATGTTCTTTTCTTTGACTGCTGCAAGCACTATTTCACTTGTCAGCCGGTCTGATATCTTCAAGCAATTTTTTCAGAATCCTGTTGCCAAAGCGTTTTTAGCCATCAATATAATTAGACAGAGCAAGAGCACAAAAAGGAGCCAAGGGACTGTGGGAAATAAGAGCTGGGTACAATGATGGGGTTGGTCTGTAGCTCAGAAGATGTAGAACTTGATAGAAAAGTTCTAATTAAAATGCATTTCAGCACATTTGCCTTACCGACTAAGCTTTAATTTAATTTAAGTCATTCCCCAGTGAGGAACTGAGATAAAATTAATTAGTTTTTTTTCTTATCTTTTATTTTATATGTAACCTATATAATTATATATTCATTACTTTGTTCATCCTATGCATAATCTTCTGCACCTGAAAATTATACTTAATAGTGTCTCATTTTATTCCTATAACCACAAATCAATGACGCAGTCATGGAAATGGATTGCATTAAATTATCTGTTATAATATTCACATGTAAAATGACCTTTTATTTTATTTATTTATTTATATTTTGCTTTGCTTTGTTTTGTTTTTTTGTGTGTTGAGAAAAAACAAACAAACAATCAAATAACGTACTCGGTTACTAACGTAACCTTGGTTCCCTGAGATACAGAATGAGTACTGCGTCTGTTTAAGACGCTTTGGGAAAAACTCCTTTTTCTCCAATGACTGAAGCCTTTTAATAACACAGTGTAACTGCACGGCCATTGGTATTAAAAACGAACCAATGGCTTGGCAGCGGAGCTGCACGAGCCTATGGCGGTAAAGCCCGCAAGAATGGGCGTGGTCATCTGGCTATACAAGCAGCACATCGCCATAGGATCCTCAGGTTACTTCGACTGAAGCGACGACTGAGTCGTGCAGCTACATAGCACGGCAAAGTACGCAGTACTCGTTCCGTATCTCAGGGAACCGAGGTTATTTCACTTGTACTGCATGAGTGGGCTCTTACTCCCATGGGGCATTGAAGGCCCAAGAAGAGTATGCTAGCATAATAGCATCAATTATCCATTTGGAAAGTCTCTGCTTCGTAACCGGACAACCTTTGGTGCACTCAACATAGACTTTCAGCACCCTGACGGGACAGAGTAAGTTCAACACTTGGTTTTGTTCCGAAGGAGGAAGTGCCGATAGAGTTATCACCTGTGCTCTTAATGGAGTAGAGAGCACAACCGTGCCATGGTTTCAGGACGACCTTAGAGTCGTCAGGCCCGAATTCGAGGCAGGTGGGGCTCACTGATAGTGCCAGCAGATCTCCCATACGCTTTACAGATGCTAATGCTAGTAGCAGAGCAGTCTTAAGCGTCAGGGGACGAAGGTCAACGGACTGTAGCGGCTCGAAAGGAGGGCTCTTAAGAGCCCTCAACACCGTGGGCAGGTCCCATGTAGGGACGGTGACAGGGCGAGGCGGGATGAAAAAAAAGCGAACAACTAGGTTGTTCCTGCCCACTGACTGGCCAGCTATAGGAGCGTGTGAGGCTGCTATGGCTGCTACATAGACCTTGAGCGTGGAAGGGGAATGACCCTTATCCAACAGCTCCTGCAGGAAGGACAATATCAGAGATATGTCGCAGGAAATTGGGTCTGCGCCATACACCAGGCGGAGAAGACAGATCATTTAAGGGCATAGAGCCGCCTTGTAGAGGGTGCTCTAGCCTGAGATATTGTGTTTAGCACGCTCTCAGGGAGGTCCGTAGGCTCCCATCGTGAGGCCAGAGATGCAGAACCCACAGTCCGGGCTGGGGGTGCCATATCGTTCTGTTCGCCTGAGAGAGGAGGTCTCGTCTCAGGGGAATGGGCCACGGGGCTGCTATAAGCAGCTGAGACAGCTCTGCGAACCACCAGCAGAACCTTGTGTTTCTGCTCCTTGATTTGCCTTATTACCTGTGGGATCAGGGCGATCGGAGGAAAAGCATAAAGGAGGAGGTTGGGCCAGTTGTGGGCCAATGCATCCTTGTCCTTCGAAACGACCAGAACCCTGTGTTCCCGCTCCTTGATTCGCCTGATTACCTGTGGGATCAGGGCGATTGGGGGAAAAGCATAACGGAGGAGGTTGGGCCAGTCGTGGGCCAACGCATCCTTGTCCTTCGAAAAGTAAATTGGGCAGTGAGAGTTGTCTTCTGAGGCGAAGAGGTCAACTTCTGCCTTGCCGAAGTTCTCCCAGATTCTCTGAACCGTATGTGGGTGGAGCATTCACTCTTCTGAGGGGATGTTGCTCTGATATAGCATGTCTGCTCCCTGGTTCAACCTGCCCGGCACACCCGTGTTGGAAGCGTCTGTCTAGACCACCTTTCTTCTGCAGGACATTCCCTGGAGCACGCCCCGTTCCATCCACCGAGTCTTTCCAAAGGGCCAGAGCTGCTACACAGGCCCGGTCCACCTTGACATGAAGGCGTCCAAGACGCCAGGCGTGTGACGGAACTCACGGTTTCAGCCAGCACTGAAGGGGCCGCATGCGAAGCAGGCCCAGCTGAAGTACCGGAGACGTGGAGGCCATGAGGCCCAGCATCTTCTGAAATGCCTTGAGAGGGCGAGGGGCTCCAACTTTGAATGAGGCCACGAGTTGCTGAATAGCCAGGCACGTTCTGGCGCGACTACCGCCCTCATTTGGGTTGAGTCGAGAACTGTTCCCAGGAACGAGATCCGTTGGCTGGGGGACAGCGCTCTCTTGGCAAAATTGATCCTGAGTCCTAGGCATTCTAAGTGGCTGAGAAGGAAGGATCTGTGAAATACTAGCTCATCCTCCGACTGGGCCAAAATGAGCCAGTCATTGAGGTAACTCAAAATGCGGATTCCCTTCTGTCTCAGTGGGGAAAGAGCCGCATCCATGCACTTCGTAAAAGTGCGAG
>NW_015536497.1:1239855-1249527 GCF_001515605.1 Sinocyclocheilus anshuiensis | reverse complement strand
TCTCCCAGATTCTCTGAACCGTATGTGGGTGGAGCATCCATTCTTCTGAGGGGATGTTGCTCTGATATAGCATGTCTGCTCCCTGGTTCAACCTGCCCGGCACACCCGTGTTGGAAGCGTCTGTCTAGACCACCTTTCTTCTGCAGGACATTCCCTGGAGCACGCCCCGTTCCATCCACCGAGTCTTGGCCAGAGCCCAGAGCTGCTACACAGGCCCGGTCCACCTTGACATGAAGGCGTCCAAGACGCCAGGCGTAACTCACGGTTCACGGTTTCAGCCAGCACTGAAGGGGCCGCATGCGAAGCAGGCCCAGCTGAAGTACTGGAGACGCGGAGCCTTGAGAGGGCGAGGGGCTCCAACTTGAATGAGGCCACGAGCTGCTGAATAGCCAGTGCACGTTCTGGCGCGACTACCGCCCTCATTCGGGCTGAGTCGAGAACTGTTCCCAGGAACGAGATCCGTTGGCTGGGGGACAGCGCTCTCTTGGCAAAATTGATCCTGAGTCCTAGGCATTCTAAGTGGCTGAGAAGGAAGGATCTGTGAAATACTAGCTCATCCTCCGACTGGGCCAAAATGAGCCAGTCATTGAGGTAACTCAAAATGCGGATTCCCTTCTGTCTCAGTGGGGAAAGAGCCGCATCCATGCACTTCGTAAAAGTGCGAGGAGCTAGGGACAGTCCAAAGGCAAGGACCGTGTATTGATATGCCACTCCCTCGAATCGTCTACGGTGGGGGGCTATCTGGACGTGAAAGTAGGCATCTTTCAGATCCAATGAAAAGAACAATCCCCTGGGCACACTTGTGAGAGGATCTGTTTCAATGTAATCATCCTGAACAGCCGTTTCATGAGGGCTTGGTTCAGGTGCCTGAGATCGAGGATGGGTGACCATTGCAATCCTTTTTGGGGACGAGGAAAATAGCGGCTGCAGAAGCCTGACTCACTTTGAGCTGGGGAAACCGTTTCTACGGCTCCTATCGCCAGCAAATTCATAACCTCGGAGTGCAGGACGTGCGCGTCTTTGCTCTAACAGAGGTGGGAACCATGCCGCTGAATCTCGGGGGTCTTCGAGCAAATTGCAGTGAATAACCTTGTTTTATTATCCCCAAAACCCAGTCTGTGTCCTGTCAGTCAATGATTAATTGCCTTAATTTTTACCTTGGTACTTTCTGTATAATTAAATCACATTAAATTAATGTTACTTTTCAGCCGTAAATAAAAAATACAAAAAACTTTTTAAAGGGAGGAAAATGCTTCCTGTATCCCAGAATTCATCTTTCACAAGTCAATGTACTGTATAATATAATATAATATAATATAATATATAATAATACATTTCATTTTTGATGTTTAAGGACATTTTGTTTAGGGTGACCATATTTTAGTTTTCCAAAAAGAGGACAGGTTTTTTGTGTGTGTGTGTGTGTGTGTGTGTGTGTGTTTGTTTGCTTGTTTTGTTTTATAATAAATAAAAAGAAAACAAGTAGATAGAATAGAAAATAATAGGGGATGCTAGTGTTAGAGGGTCATTTTTAAATAAAAATACAACAAGTAAATAGAACAGAAAAATAATAGATAATGCTTGTGTTAGAAGGTCATTATTTATAATAAATAGAAAATAAGTAGGAAGAATATAGAGAAAGAATAGAAAATGCTAGTGTTAAAGGCTCTTTCTTCTTTTAAAATAAAACAAGTAGTTAGAATAGAAATAGAATAGAGAGTGCAAATGTTAGAGGGTCAATTTTTTATAAAAAAAACAAGCAGATAAAATTAGAATTAGCATTATAATAGAGTGCTAGAGATAGAGGGTCAAATAAAGATGGAAGAGATGTGTTTTTAGCCGATTCTTGAAGATGCTCGGATTGAGTTGAGCAGGGTAAATTCAACTCTTGGTCTTGCTCCGAAGGAGGAAGCGTCGATAGAGTTATTACCTGTGCTCTGAACGGAGTAGAGAGCACCTTAGGTATGTAACCATGCCGTGGTTTCAGGATGACTTTAGAGTCATTGGGCCCAAATTCTAGGCAGGTGGGGCTCACAGAGACCGCCTGCAGATCTCCCATATGCTTTACCAATGCTTACGCCAGTAGCAGAGTGGCATTTAGCGTCAGGGGACGAAGGTCAATGGACTGTAGTGGCTCAAAGGGAGGGCTCCTTAGAGCCCTCAACACCGTGGGCGGATCCCATATAGGGACAGTGACGGGGCAAGGCGGGTCGACACCACCTTCCTTCTGCAGACCATTTCCAGGGGCACGCCCCATTCAGACGCCAGGCATGAGACGTAACTCGTTGTTTCAGGCAGTACTTAAGGGGCCGCATGCGAAGCAGGCCCAACTGAAGTACCGGAGAAGCGGAGGCCATGAGGCCCAGCATCCTCTGAAACGCCTTGAGAGGGCGAGAGGCTCCAACTTGAATAAGGCCACGAGCTGCTGAATGGCCAGTGCACGTTCTGGCGTGACTACCGCCCTTATTTGGGTTGAGTCGAGAACTGTTCCCAGGAACGAGATCCGTTGGCTGGGGGACAGCGCTCTCTTGGCAAAATTGATCCTGAGTCCTAGGCATTCTAAGTGGCTGAGAAGGAGAAATACTAGAAATACTAGCTCATCCTCCGACTGGGCCAAAATGAGCCAGTCATTGAGGTAACTCAAAATCTTCTGTCTCATTGAGGTAACTCAAAATGCGGATTCCCATCTGTCTCAGTGGGGAAAGAGCCGCATCCATGCACTTCGTAAAAGTGCGAGGAGCTAGGGACAGTCCAAAGGCAAGGACCGTGTATTGATATGCCACTCCCTCGAGGGCAAATCTCAAGAATCGTCTGCAGTGGGGGGCTATCTGGATGTGAAAGTAGGCGTCTTTCAGATCCAGCGGAAAGAACCAGTCCCCTGGGCACAGATGATCGATGATCTGTTTCAATGTAATCATCCTGAACAGCCGTTTCATGAGGGCTTGGTTCAGGTGTCGAGGATGGGCCAGCAAATTCATAACCTCGGAGTGCAGGACGTGCGGCTCTAACCTCTAACAGAGGTGGGAACCATGCCGCTGAATCTCGGGGGTCTTCGAGCAAATTGCAGTGAATAACCTTGTTTTATTATCCCCAAAACCCAGTCTGGCACTCCAGGGATGGCCTGCCAGGCCTCAACCCGCGTGACAAGGGGTTGGATTAATTCGAGCGACTGGTCGCTGTATGGGGACCCCACACTAAGAAGAGGAATTTTGCTCTTTTGAAAATGTTTTAAAAAATGTTTCGCTAGACTTAATGCTCTCATAGCGAGAGCAGTCAGCCCCCGTGCACGCTGCCTCAGTGTGGGCGTGGCCCAGATGCGTCCAATTTGAAGCTGTCAGTGATAATAATCATTAGTGACAGCATTCCCTTTTAATCCTGATGATCTTTATGTGTAAACACTCAGGCAGATCAAAAGTGATGCGCGCATTCTCTCAGATACGCTCGTGGCGGACTAGGGGAGGGGTGGGGCCACTTCATTGAAGAAGACGAGCGGCGTGCAAAGCAGAGCGAGACATGCACCCTGGTAGTGAGCGCGATCTGTCTCAGCGAGCGCAGCCTCAGTGTGGGCGTGGCACAGGCGAGAGTCGCATTCAAATACGAAGCTGTCAGCGATATTGAATCATTGGTGACAGCGTTCTGCTCCGATCCTCACGTGTAAACACACTGGCGGAGCAAAGAGCTGCGTGGAGAGTGATGCATGCAGGGACTTGCTGGCGTTAAATCACTCATGCCTGATCGTTCATCCCTGCGAGTTCGCCATTTCTTCCTCCGAGTAACTGGGAGGAGAGAAACACAAGAGCGGGGGAGGCGGGGCTCAACGACGCACACACAAATGCGAAGCTGCGAACATTCTGCTTTGATCTGCCTAGGAGGATTAAGCCGCTCGGTGTAACGAGGGGCACTGATCCTCACGTGTAACACAAACTGGCAGATCAAGCACGCATGATGTGTGCCAGCATGAATTGCTCCAGCCTGATCATTCAACCCGCGAGCTCGCCGTTGCTTCCTCCAAGGTAACCACACCAATTTGAAGCTGTCAGTGACAGCGTTTCGCTTCGATCAACCTAGGAAAATAGAGCCGCTCGATGTAAATAGGCTCTGTGTCGGCGTGATATCGCTCAGACCCGGCTGCTTAGCTCCCAGACTTCACTGTTTCTCTCTCCGAGGCTCGCTGAGAGAGGAGAAACGGGAGAGCGGAGCTGCCTCATTGAAGGCGGTCCACGAGCGGAGAAGAGCGAGATTCATGCTCTGAGTGAGCATTCTGTCTCAGTAAGCACGTAGCTCACTGCCCTTCTGCGGCGGATCAAAGCACAGCGGGGAGAGCGAGCACGCGGGTACAGTGCCGGAATGTGAACGCTCAGATGAGCACGCAGGCACAGTGCCGGCATGAGATCGGTCAACCCGGTTGCTTATTCCCTGACTCCGCTGTTTCTCTCTCTGAGGCTCGCTGAGAGAGGAAAAACGGAAGAGCGGGGCTTTCTTCAATGAAGGTGGTTCACGAGTTGAGAAGAGCGAGACTTATTATGTGCCATAAAATGTATGCGTATACAGCTAAACGCGTCTCCGTGTGGACGGGGCCTAAGAGGGGGAGTTTTCTCATTCTATAGAGAGAATTTTAATGGTCTTTCTCAGCCACAAACACACAGTCTGCAATTAATTACAGCATTTAAGATAAATGACGGACACAGGGCATACGGTACTGAAGTTTTAGGCCATGCCTTGTGCCTGGAGTACAACTGGTATATTCAGCCAAACCACAAGTGGTAAAACTCTGAGTACTTCGAGCACATTTTCATCATTAGACTGAGCAGAGTGGATTCTCTGTGAGAGCTAGAAAATGCCAGCTATGAGATGTGTTCATCTTTCTAGTCAGTCTGAACCATGCCAAGAGTCATTACACTCATTTATTCAGTATCTTCTCCTGCACATAATGAACTCTTTGCACTGGACCTCGGTAAAGATGCTAGATATACTTTTGAACTAAATTGGCTACATCATGATTTCATGGTATAAATCATGGTTGTGGAGTAAAATGGCTTTCTGAAATGCATAGTAAAGCCATTGAAGATCAGACCAACATAAAGGTGGACTCAAACTACAGGAGTTTTAGGCCGATTTATCCCAGATTTTCCCCTCCTGAGAATCGGAGAAAAAGTCTTGTCGAGGACCTCAGTCGGTTCCGATGTTTGGAGCAGATTATCTGGTAAAGCCGGGCTCAGACTACAGCAGTTTCAAAATCATAACCGATTATGAAATCTGGTTGCAGCGCACACATAAGGAGAATCTTCGCCGATTTTTTTCCTTCAAATCTTAAACATGCACACACTACAATATTTGAAAATCATGGCTCAGTCATGGGAAAATCAACTTTCTACACACATCCGGTATGTTCAAAGCTGAGGAGATTTCACCCCAGCGCTTCTCTTTGTCCTTACGGTTGTGGTATGTTTTCGACACATTATACAGACAATTTGTAATTTGCAAATATTTGCAAAATTTCCACATGCAGTTTCCTTCATCTCCACTATCCAACGGGCTCGTACAGCAGCTTGTTTTGCGGTCGCGCATTGGCTATTGTTAAAATACTACTGATGTAATCATAGCCATGATCATCCCGATTTAAAATCCTAAATATCAAACATGTTTGATATTATTCGGGGCCAGATAATCCACACCGAACATTGGAACCAACCGAAGTTCTCGATAAGATTTTTTCTTAGATTTTCGGGAGGGAAAAATCGGCCTAAAACTCCTGTAGGAGCCCGGCTTAATGTGAGGCATTTACAGATCGAATCTGGGTGAGTGTAGAAAGTTGCTAGCATGCTATTGTAAACATTAGCTGCTGAAACGTCAATGACGATCTACTGCGTGAGATCACGCGAGGCGCTCCCTCTGGCATGATAATCTTAATAACTCTAAGTACAGGAAGAAGCTAATGCCAGCCAGGTCAACACCACTCGGACACTGTACAATAACTGTCCATCGCCCAGCTTATGCTTAATTGCTAGTAAAAACCCTCAGGACTCAAATCACAGCATAATACAGTTCACAGGGCTCATAAATGTCCATCGGTAATGAAACAAGATTAATTTCTTTCATTAGTTTACCTCCATGCTAATACAGTCTAGGACTGTTCTGTATTCAATAAGATTAAAATTATCCCCGCTAGGCCAGTTTGATCTGACATCATAGAAGTTTGTTTGCTTTAAAGATCCCATGAAATTAAAAGTGAGAACTTTGTGGCTTCTAGCCAATGTCTGTTTGCTAGTGTAAAGTTAGCAAAATGCACTTTTAGCAAATAAACACATGTAAAATATTTCCCTTGGAGCAAAATTATTGATGACTAGTGCACTAAACACATTTTTTTTCCCCAATCCAATGCTCTCTAGAATGAGAATGTATCCCTAATACCATCTGCAACTGAGTAGCAAGTAGCAAACAAGGGATTTAGCTTGTTAGCATATCTATGTTAGCTTTTGCTATAACTTCATTATCTAGATCTAAAGAGCATTGTTATCCATGAATAGCCTTCTCCAGGTATTATAGACATCATTAGGAACAAATTGTGGTTTATAGCAATGACTTTGATATAATAATAATAATAATAAAAATAATATGTTTAATTTATATAGCACCCTTCCCAGGCTCAAGGACGCTTTACAAGGTACACCAATACAACAAATACGCATTACAAAGTAACAATTAAGTGGACATTGGACATTTGCCCAATCCAGTCACAGATAATGCTGTTGCATATAACACAAATAAATAATCATAATAATAATCATACATTTGGGACAAATACACAATGACATTTAGTGATAGTGCTGATTAAACAAATATGTTTTAAGCTTTGATTTAAATTTGCTGAAAGAGTTAATTGTTCTGAATCCCAAGGGGGAGCGAGTTCCAAAGTTTAGGTGCCATGACAGAAAAAGACCTGCCACCAGTTGATAATAAGCGGAACCTAGGCACACAAAGTGAGCGAGAAGGAATATAGTGAAAGAGTAGGTCGGAAAAATAGGAGGGAGCAAGACCACTGAGTGCCTTAAAGGTGAGCAGAAGAATTTTGTATTTCACACATCATGTTCTACCACAACTTCTGTTTCAACAGGATGTTGACACGGCACAGAAAACTGTGGTTTTCGAGCCATTTCATGTTGTTTTTAACATTACTGGATCTTATTTTTAGTGATAAGATATGCTGATGTGTAAAATACAAATACTTCAAAAGCTAATGGTGCACAAGGTGACATTAGCAAAAAAAGGGCAAAAAAAAGTGCAAAAAAAGGGCAAAGGGCAAAAATTTCACCCTCACACGAAAATTCCCAATCGCGTATAGTAGATTCCTATTGAAATGAACTGAACAACGGTAAATGTGACTGTGACTGAATAATAACTGCTTTGTCACGGTCCTTTCACATTCAGTGGATTCAGCCTTGTCTCCTGGTGTGATGCCGCCCATTTCCCATTTTGGGTGCCCAAAAGCCTTAAAAATGTGCACTCATTTAAAGAACAGCAGGGCGCTCGTATTTTGGTGGACTAAGTGTAGGGTGTAAAGCATAATTAGTGTAGCCATATGCAAACACACCACTTGTCCTAGCTGCTTTGAGCCAATCATCGAATATCATGTATATCAGGAAATAATTGGGTCTCAGTTGAGCTGTTTGCTTTTTTCAACCTACATAATCACACACATCTACCATTACAACACACAAAACTGAAAGTTACTATGGCAGTTATTAAACAATTTTTTTGGATGTTAAATTTGCACTTTTTGGGAATATCGCTATTAGGGTCACCACATAAAAGCAATTTCTTCAGGGCACTGGTTCAGCTGTGGAATAAATTTGTCACATTGTGTATAATGAGGATATTCTCAACCGAGACATAATGTAGGACACACAGGCACAGCGAGACCATAAGATGATTTACAAGCCCACTTAGCAACTCTGGTCCTCTATAAAGTGGACACACATGCTGTAAATTTTTACAAAATCATGACCGTCTCACTTTTTTTTAACGCTGCACTACAAGCAAAACATCTTTGTTCTTCACCTCACAATCCACTTTCCCAAAACAGTTTAAAAAGATATTGGAAGTCTTCAGACGTTCGCTTATACACAATAGCATCAAGTTTTCTTTGAGAGCTTGGGTATTTTTGCTGGTTTTGTGCAAACATCAGTGGTGATGAAGGCTGTTAATTACTGTGCGATCTTAATGGGTCTGGAACTCCTCACAAATGACTGTGCAGTGCTTTACTATGGGAAACTCTGGGACCGTTGTTGCATCTGAGAGCCCTTTTTCAAAGTAAAATGATTTTTTTCCCCTCTTCTTTCTTTTTAGAGACATATAGTAATTATGTTGAATAGGCTGATGGATGTTTTCGCGTTGTATTTTTTCTCAATGAATCTGGGTGTGAGGCACGTGTCAGTTTGTCAATTGCTGTGATTTGGTGGGGAAGTATCAAACCGCAGAATCATTCATCTGTGAAATTACTAATTATCTTTTGTAATTACAGAACTCTTACTTTATACTCAAAGTCAGCTACAATGGAAGAGTATTTTCATTTTCAGGTTTATATTGTGATTCATAATTGTTACTGTGTCATCACCCTTAAAAAATTGAGGACGTGTTTGCTGAACTATTGTGCCATTTTATTTCAACACAAAAATTTGCGTCTTATTCACTAACCACCCACCAATAAATGCTATGCGTGCCGGTACAGTTATATGCCTCCCTTTTTTATGAAAATTAAGCTTGTTTTGTGCCTTATTCATAAAACTTTGTGGTATTATCACCTGCAGAAAGTGGGTGGTAATGCTGGCACAAATCATTTTTAGTGAATTCACCCCTACAGAAAAAAAAAAGTTCTGTTTCATTGCAAGTTAAGCTCAAACTTTTATGACACTTGCAATGGAAATGTATGAGAAAAATATGTAAACATTACAATGCTCTAGTGTCATTTTAGTATTATTTACACTACCATTCAAAAGTTTTAGATAGGTAAGATTTTTTAAGTGTTTTCTATTTTAATATATTTTAAAATGATATTTATTCCTGTGATGGTAAAGCTGAATTTTCAGCAGTCATTACTCCAGTCTTCAGTGTCACATGAACCTTCAGAAATCATTTGAATATGCTGATTTGCTGCTTAAGAAACATTTCTTATTATTATTAATGATTTTTTAAAATACTTTTATTTATGCAAGGATGTATTTGTCATGCCCCTGGACTGGTTTTCCTTCCCCATGTGTTCCGTGTCCCAGTGAACTGACTCATTTCATGCACCTGTGTTCTCCTGATTGCCCTGTGTTTAAAGGTCCCAGTCTGTTCAGTTTGTGTTTGTCTGGTCTACTTGTTGTGAATGTCATCCTTGTGCTCTGTGTCTCCCTATTGAAATCATTAAAGACTCTCGTTTTTGTGAAATCTCCACGTTTCCTCGTTCCCGTGCTCCAGCGGATTGTGACAATGAGATGTTTTTATTAATTTAATTTTTTTTTATTTTTTATTTTTTTTACATTTTATTTCATTCTATTTTTTGGTTTGTGGACGATAAAGCATGTGACAAAATTGCATAAATTTCATTTAAGGAGAGACTTATTCAATATAGGGAGCTTTTTTTACTTTATCCAATAATTCACCACCTAGCAACCACCAAATTTACATATG
>NW_015536497.1:1238581-1239675 GCF_001515605.1 Sinocyclocheilus anshuiensis | reverse complement strand
TCCCTGGTCTCTGTCTGCCGGCCCCCTCCCGGGTGTCCGTCCTCCTCCTGAGCCGCCTCCCAAGTTCCCACCCGTGCCCCCCCTCTGTTGTTCTACGGCGCGAGGACGCGCCTTCCGGGAGGGGGTCGATATGTCAGGATCATGGACCTGTTTTGTTATGTTTAGCCCGTTTCTGTTCGTGTGTTCCCTTATTTGGTCATGTTCCTGTCCTCGTTTAGTTAATTAGTCATTCTGTGCACCTGTGTTAGGTAATTGTCCTGTGTTTATAAGTTCTTGTCTGTGCATTTCTCCTCTGTCGGGTCTACTTGTTGTGAACTTCATCCTTGTGCTCTGTGTCTCCCTATTGGATCATTAAAAGACTCTCGTTCTGTGATATCTCCACGTCTCCTCATTTCCTCGTACCCCCTCTCCCGTCCGGAATGCCTCCTCCTCCTGCTGGAGCAAGGGGAGAGATCGCTCGAGGGCCATACCAGACTGTTCCTGGTCCTCGCTGCTCTAACCAGCTACCCAGACGACACGCTCTGTGCGTTCTACGACGGCAATTTAAACATCTTGTGCAGAGCACTGTTGTCCGAAGATGGTCCTCGAACGAATTTCGCCGCCTTTGTGGAGTGGACACTGGCGAGAAACGGATCTCCCCTCCCCGCCTGTTCCCTGGAGAATCTCGCCAGTTCCACTCCCGACCCAGTGCCCAGCCCACGATCTCCCCGAGTTGCAGAGCATCAGCCCAAGCCCACCGATGACGGAGAGCCAATTCGTGCCGCGATCAACGAGCCAGCGCAATGCCGACTGAGCGGAGGATCGCCCCGGAAGTAGAGCCCAACCCGTCAGACCAGGTGCGTGAGCCGGCTGCAACGCCCATCGGGAGGGAGAAAGCCGCAGACGGTGTGAGCGCGGAGAGGAGCTCCGCCCCCTGCACCATGGCTGAGGATGAGCTTATGATGGACCTGGGTAGAGGAGAGGAGGAAAAAGACTTAATTGACTGGGAGGCTGACCTGCTCCCTCTACTCCCTCCTTCTTCAGAGCCCTCTGTTACCCCTGTTCCCACGTCCAGCCCTGAGTGGGCTGCAGTTCCCACATCCTGCCCGGAGAGG
>NW_015536497.1:1227703-1237516 GCF_001515605.1 Sinocyclocheilus anshuiensis | reverse complement strand
ATTGACGGAGAGCCATTCCCCGCCGCGATCAGCGAGCCAGTGCAAAGCCGAGCGACAGGATCGCCCCGGACGTAGAGCTGTGTCCGTCAGACCAGGTGCAAGAGCCGGCGACAATGCCCGTCATGAGGGAGAAAGCCGCAGACGGTGTGAGCGCGGAGAGGAGCTCCGCCCCCTGCACCATGGCTGAGGATGAGCTTATGATGGACCTGGGTAGAGGAGAGGAGGAAAAAGACTTAATTGACTGGGAGGCTGACCTGCTCCCTCCTATGTCTAGCCCAGAGAAGGCTCCTGTTCCCATGTCCAGCCCTGAGAGGGCTCCTGGTCCCAAGTTAAGCCCGGAGGCTCACAAATGCCTGCCCACCCACCCTCTCCTGCCTCCTCCACCGCTGTCGTCTGTCAGCCCCTCTGCTCGCCCTCAGCCCACCATCAATACGGTGCAAGCCCCGCGGGTCTGCCATCCTCCATCGTCGCCGTGGCTGGAGAATACCTCACCTCTGCCTCCAGCCTCCTAGGCCCGAACTCCGCCTCGGCCCGTAGACCCAGCGGCTCCACCTCGGGCCTGGGTCCAGCTGGGCTCCTCCTGCTCCAGGGCCCCTCCTGTTTCCTCCCTGGCTCCTTCCTCCTTCATCACCGCCCTGGACTCTATCAGCCCGCTCCCCGCTCCCCGGTGGAATTGTTATGGCGCGGGACGCACCTTCTGGGAGGGGGGAGTATTGTCACACCCTGGACTGGTTTTCCCTCCCCATGTGTTCCGTGTCCCAGTGAATTGACTCATTTCATGCACCTGTGTTCTCCTGATTGCCCTGTGTTTAAAGGTCCCAGTCTGTTCAGTTTGTGTTTGTCTGGTCTACTTGTTGTGAACGTCATCCTTGTGCTCTGTGTCTCCCTGCTGGATCATTAAAAGACTCTCGTTCTGTGATATCTCCACGTCTCCTCGTTTCCTCGTGCCCATGCTCCAGCATATTGTAACAGTATTACATTGATCAAAAGTGACAGTAAATACATTTATACTTTATACTAGTACAATACAATGTTACAAATTTATACTATACAATGTTACAAAAGATTTCGATTTCAGCTAAATGTTGTTCTTTTTGATAATAATAAGAAATGTTATTATCAACATTTTTATAATATATAAATAATTATTATTTGTTATAATAATAAATAACAAGAAGAAATAAGAAAAAAAGAAATGTAGCCGCAAATCAGCGTATTAGAATCATTTCTGAATGAACACCAGCTTTGCATTGCAGGGATAAATTACATTTTAAAGTATATTCAAAGAGAAAACAGTTTTTTTTTTAAGTCAAATTATTTCAAATTATTCATGTTTTGCTGTATTATAGATCAAATAAATGCAGCCTTGGTGAGTATAGGAGATTTATTTACAAAAAAATCTTACAGATCTAAAACTTTTGAATGGTAGTCTACATACTATTTTAGTGTTTATTAATATTTTGAATTCGCTTTAATTTTTCAAGTTTGCATATCAGTTTATATTTTATATAAATTTATATCAGTTTTTATTTTAATTTTAAGTTTTATTTATTTATTTAATTAAAAAAAAATTCTCATTTTTGATTAATTTATTATTTATATGTTTAATGTTGTTACTATTTTTAATCGATTTAGTTCATAATAACTCCAGTAAATACTCACTGTTTCAGTAGTATAGCCACAAGTTGACTGTTAACATGAGTTTAGTGAAGAAATTGCTTACCAACCTTTTCAGTGTGAACTCATATCCGTTTTTATAACTTTGTTGCCATAACAAAGGAATGCCATAAACCTTAAAATGGCCATAAAAATTAGGATTTAAACATCTTTACAGCTCCTATAATACACAAGTTTTAATACAAGAGTTAGTATATTTGCTTTTTAAAATGATAAGCTTCAATTTATTTTAAATCCTCCAAAAATAGCACCCTATTATAAGTCCATTGCTGTAATCTTTATTGTACTTTTTTTTTAAGTAAGCAGGGGGGATGAGACTAAAATATATACATATTTTTGATATTCAACAATATGCCACAAAAGCTGTCAATTGAGTTTAATTTATACTGAACCCTGGATATTCCGTTATTATTTATGACAAAATGGGCTCGTACCTCAAAAGCACTTTTTGAACACCATGTATAGATTCACAATTAGTAAGAGCTGTCATGTTTATGCCACTATCGATTTGAAGACTTGATCTTTCCACAGCTTACAGCCAGTCCAGAGTGCAGTTTTTATTTCGGTGTCTAATAAATTGTTGCTGTGGGCGAGTTTCTCGTGATTCAGACTCTAGCGCACTCACGTGTGCGCTGCTTTTCTCCCGTATGGCAGACTAGTAGTTCATTTGAAAAGGTATCAATAAAAGCTGAACAGAATGAGATATGCAAGGAAAATTAACATGGAAGAAGGATGTATGAATGGAAGGTAGTCATTATATAGACTGGCATCAAAGCATTGAAAAGATTACATTTAAATGTACGTTCTTGGCAAACACTCTTCTCTCTGAGAAGTGCACGTAATGTGAAAGCAATTACCAGAATCTGTAGCTCGAAAAGATGTGAAAGATTACCATTCAATTCTTGCTTTATTTGACGTTTATTGTCACTTACAGTAAGATTATGCTGACAAATAGCAAGTATGTTGAAGTCACAGATTTGCAAGTCCCTTTCACTTGACTTGCATCAGGGCTTCAATGCTATGGAAGGTAGTTTTAAATAAATCAATTTAATAATAAAATTGAAAATGAAAACCAGATTAACAATTTCATTATAGAAAAGTGTATGCAAAATATTTGCCAAAACTGAAAATGAAATGAAATCATTTAATTCATTTTTATTTTCATCGTGACAATATTTTCCAAGCTCTAATAACTGATGATTCGAAAATAAGTTTATTATTAAAAAGAACAGCTGATCATCAGTTCATAAATAAAATATAGAATTGTTTAAATAAAATAAATATTGTTTAAATTGTTGCTGCCTTGAGTTATTATTTTGGAATAAGCACTAAACTGATATTTATGAACTGAAATTTATACTTGGTTTGATTAATTACTTTACTAATGTTAAAATACAAAATAGATTTTTATTCTGGTAGTGTAAGTAATGTTTATTTAATCAAGAAAATGTGACTAGGACATGAATTTACATTTAATTAAAAAAATTAATAAATCTGAGGACTTTGCCTCCTCATTTCAGAACACCACTGCGCACCACTGATATAGTGATACATATGATGTATAGTTGTGGTCAAAATTTTACATACACTTTAAAGTATCTGCAAAATGTAAATTATTTTACCAAAATAAGAGGGATCATACAATAAACAATGTTACTGTTTATTTAGTACTTAAAAATTGTACCATTTTCGAGAAATGTTTCCATTTATATTTTTAAAATAAAAAAAATTACAAAATAAAAATACAATAATAAAAATATTAATATATAAAATATATATGTCAGTCAGTTATCCAAAATCAAATAATCTTGGCTATGCTATCCACAATAAAATTATAGCTCTATAGTCTATATCTTTATTGTCTCTTTGGTGCCTATTTTTACCCTGGAGAAAATAACAATCTTTGAGCAATAAAATTCCCCCAGAGATGGCGTAATTTGACAGCCCAGACTAAATATTAATACCGTTATGTAATGGTGTGACTTGAGCTACATGGAAGATCTCTTCATGCCGATTTTTCATATCATTGGATAGAGTTGCTATTAGAACATTTAGCTGAGGAATAAACTAGTTAAATCTGAGCAACCATCTGTAAAAATATTGCATTACAGAAATAATGTTCATTCAAACATGTCTTCTGTTCATAGAATCATATAATATAATCTGTCTGTATTTGTTTAGGTTTTTGCACATTAAATAGTTAATCTGTCATTTCATGAGCTAATTGTACATTTCTCTTTGCGTGTGAATGATTTACTCTAAGATTTTTGTAAATGTCGGTTACTGAAGTGCCTAAAGCTCAAAATATTAGGTTTTCTTCTTCATATGATATGAAAAATTGCACCGCAAATCTCCTGACGCTAAGTCTACGGAATGTATATGCAATAAAAAGTTGTTGTTGTTGTTTTCTTCAGAGAGAGTGGCAGTCAAATTTCAGCCTGTAGTTTATCTGTGAGTCTCTCTCTCTGTTCGGAATGGAATGCAAATATTCATTCAGCATTTTTAGCGAAAAAGCTCACTAAGCATATACTTGCTTTTTCCTCTCAGAAATGGAGGCCTCTAAATAATTTAGAATATCACACATAAGAGATAGTGTAACAGGAACTATTGTGAACATACGTTGCATTATTTTGTCTTCCCTCTGTGTCACACACACTCTGGTGTGATGTGACCTTACTTTGAAGCATAGTGTATTCATTCAGAGATCAGTCTTAAGGATTACTTTATCTGTTAATTAGTGTCTGTTACAGTTATTTTTCAAATCATTCAAGAATTATTAAATAGCATAACTCTTTCAGCACCTGTTGTTTGTTTGTTTATGTGTATGTGTGTATTTATTTCACACTTTAGTTTAGGGACCGATTCTCACTATTAACTACGTTGCCTCAATAAACTCTTAAATTGCTGCTATTAATAGTTAGTAAGGTAGTTGTTAAGTTTAAGTATGGGGTAGGATTAAAGGAGCTAAAATATGGTCAAGCAGAATAAGGCTTTATATGTAATAAACAGCCAAAATGCTAGTAATATGCATATTAATAAGAAACTAGTTAATAGTGAGAATTGGTCCCCAAACTAAATTGTTACCACTTTTTCTTTAGCGGTACCGACCTCTAATAACACGTAAATGATAACCAATACTATTTTTAAAACATATTTAGATTGTTTGGTTGTCAAATGAACAACCAGCCAGTAAAATGCTGATTTCATTTTTGATAACTTCACAAACGAGGATTTTTGCAATTTCAAAAGATCACAGTAATGATTCTTGGCTCATTCGGAGTCATGCAGAATGCATAAGTTCAGTGAGTGAATGAATAATACAAATGAAGTTGTCCAATGATTCAGTCCATGACTAAGACTCATGACGCTTCAATTCAGAATGTGTTCAATTCAGATTGATTGTCCAACTGGTTTCATTCATTTCAGTGAATTGGCTTGATTCAGTAAAAAGAACAGCACCAAGTCTAGCAGTTTGTTCACAATTTGGATTGCATGTTAGAAGTTGGATAATTAATAATAATATTGTTAAAAATTAATGTTGTTATTATTATTATTATTATTATTATATTTCCTGTCAGAATATACTGATCTTCTCAGCCACTGCAGTTGCAGACTCTTAAACTGTTTTCATGTCCTCAAGCTAAGGAACATTGGACATGGCAAGCTGGTGTGAAAAGGCTGGGAAAATGAAAAATAGTTGAATCAGTGTCATCTGATATAGACATACTGTATTTGACAGTTCTACTGTGCCCTATGAGGAGAAAATAAAAAATGAGTAGGGCATGTTGAAGTTAGCGTTGTTGTTTTTTTTGTTTTTTTTTATGTAAAAGAGTTTTGACGAACCTTTCTCTCAGGTGAAAGGTCTTTTCCTTTCTGTCTCACAGAACAATAAGTCATTTTCACTCTCTCTGGTGTCAAAGCATGTGTTGATATCACAGTATCACTAGGAGATGAAACTGTCGTTCTGGTATTTTACATTAGTTTTTGTTCTATTTAACATGGTTTCTGTGTACTAATTTAATAACGACAGATTCCATGTACACCTTACCATTCAAAAGTTATTATTTATTTTCCATATTTTTAAAAGAAGTCTCTTAAGATCACTAAAGCTGCATTTACTTAATTAAGAATACATTAAAAATCATCACATCACAAAAATCATTACAATTTAAAATAACTGTTTTCTTTATTGATATACAGCATTTATTTGTAACATTATAAATATCTTGGCTGTCACTTTTGATTACTTCAATGTGTCCTTGCTAAATATAAGTATCAATTTCTGGAGAAAAAAAAAATTGACCCCTTATTGACCCCAAACTTTTTAATGGAACTCTATTATTTTGCAATTAACCAAACACCTTTCATTAATATCATATAGCATGACTATGTGATCACTAGCTAATTTTCTGCCTCTATATACAGTATGCAGGAAAGTCTTTAATATATTCATAATTTTACATATTGTGCAAAACTGTGTAGTCGACCTACAGGTATGACGGCAGCTACAACACGTTAGTCACATCTGCTTTCATTTAAATTGTGTGAGTCCTGTTATATGTTGGTTAAAAATCAATAACAGAGTAAACGCATTTGCATTTTAATGAGAGAAAGCCAAAGCATTTGTTATGTTTGTTCGGTGGCAGGCCAGAAGAATTGACAAGCTTCTAAAACCGTTGAGTTCATGGTGAATAGCGCATTAATCATTGTGACTGGGCTACAGCGAGTGGTCTGGAAGTAGCGTTCCACTTCATTATCCGTGTGGCACAATGCACTGTCATAATAGGCCGAAGAGAAGCGTAAAGACTTCAGACAGAGGAAGCAAAACAACTGCCTCATCTTATTCCCAACAATCTGTGTGGGGGGTTAGTGATAGTCCCGTACGCAACATGACTGCTATATCAACTTCATGGGTGGTAGAGGAGTTTCAGATGGAGACTGCCAGTTTATTTATGTGATTTACTTGATTTGTGAGGGAAAAAGTCATGACATTATACAAATATAGACAGGAAAAAAAAGTAGGACAGGATGCTGTCATAATATCTCATAAACTGAGGATATTCATCATTGCACTCTTAAAATTGAGGTTATGAAGTCAAAAGTGTTTTAAAATGCACATAGGATTGTATAGGAATAAATTGTAGGATTTATTCTGGAAACCATTTTTATCTAACAGTTAGGGTCTCTCTCGCTCATGTATGTATATATTTATAATTTTGTTCAGTGTATATATATATATATATATATATATCTCTTATAAACTGAGAATATTCATCATTGAACTGATAAAATTGAAGTTTTTCAAAAGTGTTTTAAAATTAACTAGTTTACTGTAACTCCATTCCATGGTTCAAACCAATACTTTTTCCAAGTCTTTTTTCTCATTTAATATCCGTTTTAATTGGAAATATGTCACATTACAAAAGTAAAATATCCTGGCTATTCACATTGACTTTAATAAAGCTCCTGCTTTTGTGACATAAACGTGGGGCTAGTGTGCACAAAAAGTCTAGAAATGATTAAAGTAATACTTAATCACGTTTGTGAGATTTATATTGGCAATTATTTCATATCAAAATGATCTCATAAAATTCAAGTTTGTTTTCTTTTGTGGACATATCAGGTTTTTCGTATTATTATATTTTAGATATTATTTTTCATGTATTTAGGGACCTAAATTGTTTGCAAATGTTTCCTTGTTCCACTGCTTTTTGGACATATTACATTGTAGTGCCATGGTATTCTTGAAAATACCTTAGAGTTCTATGTTCTGTAAGTGCCATAGTACATGAATTTCAGTACCAGTGTTTGTATCCAAGTACATTTTTGAAAGGGAATTTTGTAGGAGAATTGCATGTGACATTATCTAAATGGGAACACTGTGTTTTTGAATGCCATGTGGCATTTCAAGCATTTACTTACTGTAACTTCGCATAACTCCATCATTAACTAGGGAGCGAGATGCACCCACCAAAAACCAGGCAGCATTGGTTTAAAAACAGACCATAGTAATTCCTCATCTTGGCCTCGTTGGCAACTTTTCATTCACTTCTGCTGTATTTGAAGCAAGCTTCGGCTGAAGTTAAACTTTTAATCTAGTCAAGATTGCGTTAACAACGTACAAACAATTAAAAATATTGCCGGTTTGCCAAGCTGCAAATGTGCTATATCGGTTAATGAATGCAGGGATAATTGCGAGTGCCATTTTGAAGTTATTTTCTCGACTGGCAATAAGAATTTTGAGTAGAAATTATTTATTATGACTCGAAAATGCATCAGAAGTTTTGAGCGATAATTAAAGTGATAATTTCACCACAGCAGTGGGGAAGCGTAGTTGTGTGGCTTAAACAAAAGTTAATTGAGCAATCAATGTGTTTTTAATGAATGGCTGTCTCCAGAATATTTATATCAATTTATCTCTCGATGCACCAAGGTGACTTGCTCGGTGTCCTTGTGGTGAACACAGACCGGTGTTTTCAAGCGTTGTCGACACAGTCTACTGCTAATCTGATTGAGGACCAGGACTTTGACCACAGGCCATTTCCGTACCGCTGGAGAGACCCGTTTACTGATCTAGACAGCGTCTAATGGGTTGCTTTAAATAGACAGTGTCCTAAAACTGGTCCTGGGCAGCCCCTACGGGTCTCTGTACCGATATTCTGAATATAATAGATGACAGCTGTAGTGTAACAGCAATTAAAGTGGTGCATTTGTGGGCAGAGTGGATTTTCTGCTTCCTGTGTCACATTCGTTTTCACCAAGAGTCTAATTTCCTGGTATTTCTAGCATTGCCTTATGTTACATTTGCCTTCTATTTGGAAAACAAATCACTTTCAGAATATGTTGTCATGGTAACAGGAATGGTTGGCAGGGTCATCACTCCAAGGTAGGGCTGTGAATCTTTGGGTAGACAGCGAATCAATTCGATTCACGATGCACAGGTTTTCGATTCGATTCAAGAACGATTTTTGCAAATTCACAATGATTCAATTCGATTCGATTCACAATTAAATTCGATTTGATCCGATTAACGATTCGATTCTGCATTCTATAAGTGCATTCACAGGATTATTTAAATGCTTCCCCTAAATTCTTTAAATGCTTAGTCAGGGGGCAAATTACACAGCAGCCTTTATGGTTACAGAACCATAGGTTAGAGGAAAAAAAAAGCTTTTGTCCATTGTAAGATGCTAGTTTAATGATGCTATGGCATGACATGGCATATGTAGAAATTTATGTAAGCCAAGATTTTAAAAAAGAGCTTTAAAAGTATTATATAGGCTAACATTTTGTCACACCAGGTGCGTAGCCATCATTTCAGAAGTGACAGAAATGTCAAATACAATAACTTTATGTTTGTATGTATGTATTATTATTATTATTTATTTATTTATTTTTACAAGGAATTATTTTATTATCTCTTACTTTGAATTTGCTAAAAGAAATCAAATACACTGCTGGACAATAATCAATCATTTGTAATCTATCATTTTTTTTCCTAATGGCAATTTTATGATTGTTTTATATACTACAAACAATTGTAATGCACAGAATAAGGTAAAATATATATACTTTATGGTTTCTGTAGGCTACTGCAATAAATTATATGTCAATTAGCACTGCATCATTCATAAATTGTATTTATTTAATGTGTTTATTGTCTTAACGTTTCAGTTCATTCTGCTTTTTATACAGTTTAGCTGCAGATATAGCCTGGCACGTCTATGAGCTCAAGATCACTTCTCTTTCAGTGTGAAAACTTATTTTTCTCCTTTTCATAAAATAAAATGCTATAGTATTTAACTTTTCCTCTCCATCGGTGAATGATGATTCTGAAAGAAAACGTGCCCGATGTCTGTTTGCTAGCAACAAACGCTACTTTCATGCATCTGATTATCAAATAAACCTCGCGCTCTTATTTCAAGGTTGTGGTTAATGCTGTGGTTATTTTAACAGTTTCCTTCGTACATTCGGTTGAAGGACATTGTTAAAACACATTTATCATTCAGTGGAACTGTGCGTATGCTTTAGACACTTACATTTTTGCTCCGTCCATACAATAAATGCGCAGCCTTCGACTGCTCAGGTAATGACGTCGTCGGTATGACCGAGAGCCATTGAAAAACTACAGAAAAG
>NW_015536497.1:1213230-1226612 GCF_001515605.1 Sinocyclocheilus anshuiensis | reverse complement strand
TATATATTAAAAAGTATATTTTATATGCCTTATACCAAATTAAAAGTTTGGGGGGTTTTAAGATTTTTTAATGTTTTTGAAAGAAGTCACTTTTGATCAAAACTGCAGTAAAACAATTACAATTTCAAATAACAGTTTTCTTTTTGATTATATTTAAAAATGTAATTTATTCCTGTGATGCAAAGCTGAATTTTCAGCATCATTACTCCAGTCATCATATGATCCTTCAGAAATCATTCTAATAAGCTGATTTGCTGCTTTGTCAGAAGTCATAATTTTCAGGTTCAAAAGAACAACAATTATTTGGAGAAAAAAAAACATTTGTAACTTTTGTCATTTAAGTCTTTTACTGTCACTTTTAATCAATTTAATACACCCTTTCTGTATAAAATTATTAATTTGTTATTAAAAGAAAGTCAAAACTTTTGAAAGCAGCTGCTTCATCTGCTTGGACAGTGTTGCATTTGGAGAAGTGATTTAGAAATTATTCAATCTCAAACACACACACACACATAAATAGATACAAAGTTCTGTCTGCTTGCTGTTGCAGTGTGCTTCAGAAAAACCTCCACCTTCCCCAGCTCCACCTGTATAGATCCGCTAAGGGGTGCCCATAGGAAAGAAAAATCAAAAGTGAGATCTCTTTAACATCTCAAATATTTATCCTAGACAGAAATGAGGTTACTTTAAGATCGAATGGAGATTTTTGCTTGAGTCTCCTGCTTCTCAAACTTGTCTCCTGAGACAAAAACTCTAACAATCTCACAATGGTCTCCTTTAACGCTTTAAAAGAGAACTCAACAACATCACACACTGTGCTCAGATATTTCTCCTTAGCTACAGACACTGGATCTCTCACATCTGTCTCTTTTAAAGCTTTGGAATAGATCTCAACAACATCGCACACTGTGCTCAGATATTTCTCCTTAGCTACAGACACTGGATCTCTCACATCTGTCTCTTTTAAAGCTTTGGAATAGATCTCAACAACATCGCACACTGTGCTCAGATATTTCTACTTAGCTACAGACACTGGATCTCTCACATCTGTCTCTTTTAAAGCTTTAGAATAGATCTCAACAACATCACACACTGTGCTCAGATATTTCTCCTTAGCTATAGACACTGGCTCTCTCACATCTGTCTCTTTTAAAGCTTTAGAATAGATCTCAACAACATCACACACTGAGCTCAGATATTTCTCCTTAGCTACAGACACTGGATCTCTCACATCTGTCTCTTTTAAAGCTTTAGAATAGATCTAGAATAGATCTATTAGAATATAATAGATCCTGCTCCTGTTCAATTCTCACCTGTCCAGTTGTTTCCTGTCTGTAATCCTACTGTCCTGACCATTAAAGGTGAAAAAACCCATTGCACCAGCAACCTCTGAGCAGTAAAACATTTTTATAATGGAATCTTGCAGGAGATTACAGCAAGACAATAAAGAGATCTCCCATGGTTCTCACACGTTTCTCTCCCATTTTCATATTGGATTCCTTTCTTTCAGAACTTTATCATGTCTCAGTTGTTTCTACTTTTATTTCTCCTAAGGATTTTTAGGAGAAACATCTGAGACACTGTTGATACTAAAATGAGAGATACAGTGGTGTATCTCATCTAAGTCTCCTGAGCTTAGGAAAAGCAACCACTGAGCAATACAGTTTTCATATGGGTGATTTCATGTATGTTATACATGGGGGTTATTTAATATATATTATATGCTATTTGTGCAGCAGCAGTATTTCTTACATGCTCACAGCAGCATGTCTGTGGATGTATTGGCAGTAGCAAATATTTTAAAAGACATTTAACCTGGACTGGAAAAAAAAAGATAGCAGCAATGTTATGTCACCTCTGTATGATTTTCTCTTTTCTGTGGAACACAAATGGAGAAATTTAGCCTAATGATGTTGACGTTGCTCTTTCATACAATGAAAGTGAATGGTAACCAGGGTAGTCCATATGAATTGTTGACTATATTTCAACTTGTGTAAAGCAACTGTGACACCAAATATAAATTTTAGCAGCAAACAAAGGAAAAGCTGCTCTCAGGTGGAAATGCAAGAAAATAAATGTTTCCATATGTTTAGCAATTTAGAGAATAGCCTCATTTATTCTTCCATGATACATGATATCCCTGTCTCTGCCCCCACACTCCAGATTTGACTGTGTGTTCATTCTTTATGTGTACAGAAATTCATATTGGTACATGTATGCAGACTTATTCTCAGCTTGCTGCTGTAACGTGGCTCATATGTTTGCTGCAATTTTCCATAGCAATCATTCCATATTGCTGGACAGTAAAAGCACTCTGGAGTCATACAGACTCAGTATTAGATTCGGAAATCTGAATAACCTAGATGACAGTGTAAAGAGCTGACGTCAAGGAAGGACATCTTTCAGCAAGTAATCTATTCTGATCATCTAAATAACCTACTGAAGTACATCTATCAGGGGCGTTTTCACTGAGAAATTAAACGAGAATGTGCCTTGGATGAGATAAACAACAAAGAAAATATATATATATATAGAAAGCATATATGATGTTGGAATTATTTCTGAAGAGTGGAGTAATGACTGCTGTAAAATCAGCTTTGCCATTCCAGGAATACATTAATAAGAGGTTAGAGTTAAAGAGAAGAAGAGTTAGAAATTCTAAAATTCTAAATCATAATAATATTTCACAATAGTACTTCTTTCAAGAACATTAAAAAATCTTAATTATTCAAAAAAGAATGAACAGTATTATATATAATATTTGTGTTCAATGTTTTTACATAAAGTAGTAGTAGTAGCAGTATTCAATAATTTGCACAAATTATCTCCCTCAGTTGTGGTGTCATTTCAACAATTATTCAAGATTGCACAGACACTATTGGAAGAGAGCTGAACTGGATGATGACATCACTGAATCATCAATGAAAAATGACTCTGTTATTGTCCTTTTGCATTATTGACAAACTATTTTCCGGTTTGACACTGTAAAGCTGCTTTGATACAATCAGTATTGTATAAAGTGCTAGTTAAAAAAAAAAAAGTTGATGATTTGTTAGGAAAAAATAGTAGATAAATTCATGATAAGGTATTCATTCATTTTCTATTGTTATATTTGTTCTTTTCACTTTCAAAGCATTTTCATTTAAAGCTAATGTTACAGCACTAGGAACTGAGATCCATTGCTGCTGTTTCTCATCTGGAGGCTCACTGTCCTCCATCCATCACTGTTTTCATTCTCAGATAAGGTATAACCACAAAAAATGAATGTACTCTTGTCTCACTCTCTCGATTCTATCCCATCTGTCTCGTCACCGTCTCAAAGCTTACTGCATGTAGACTGACCATGGGAAGTACAGTGATTTCCCTTGCACACATTACAGTAATATTCCGCCTGACTAACAATTATAACCAGTGAAAACCCTGCTGTTTGCTCCTCCACTGTGCCACGAGAATTAATATCAGCCTCATGTTGATAAGCAGAGCATATCAAACAACAGATGCATTGTTGGATAAACACAGCTGCACCTACAGTGGAGAAGATTACACATTTCTCTCAGACATCTGCCTGTCTGTTAGTTCATTGCAAAATCACTCAGAAGTAAAGGCTTGTTCTCTAAATTGTTTCATTGTTGCAAGCACAAACATGTTTTACAATTCACCTTTTTTATAAAGATTACCCTCTGAGTGGCATTATAATCTGCAGACCTGTTTATCAGTGGTACTTTACAAGAAAATTATAAGCAGTCTGTTTAATCACAATTAAGATTACATTGAGGTTTTTAATGATTTTTAAGGGCATTTGGCCCTTATCTCTGCACTGATTGGTATGTCTCATGCTTTTTTTTTGTTCTTAGTGGAAATCAGCAAGTCGTTGGCATAGTGAGATTTGTTTTTGCTCAAGCGTATTTTCTCTTAAAGAGCAAATAAAGAGCTTTATCTTCCACCTTTTGACTTTTGTGAATGTCAGTTGCTTTTTATATGTGAATATGGGCAGGGAACGATAAAGACCTTGCATCAAATGGACTTTTCAAACATGTTTATAAAAGCTTTTTGATGACAGGTAAATAGCAGTAAATTGCATTTTGAGTGATTGTTTGTCTTTGTTTTGAATTCTGGCTGGATAATGAGTGCCTATTTGAATGGCAAGAAAATTACTTTAAAATATGCTTGGGGGGATATTGTATGTCTCTCAAGATACCTGGTCAATCATTATTTTTGCTGCCAAATGTCATTTGACAAAATACGAACAAGTTAAAACTCATTTTCCCCCAAACTTTGGCATGTGTGACTTCATGTCTAAAAGGAAAAAATAAACATTGTTGACTTTTTCAGCCATTGCTATCTGCTGTAATTATATGCATTGCTGTCCATGGGACGTTTTTCTATAAGTAGTGAGGGCAAATGGGTTTGAACAACACAACTATATTATTTTCATGCCTATGAAACTGATGCCTGCTTTGTGTGGACAGATTAAAAATGCTGACATATCGGTCGGAAAATCACAATATCAGCCCACATCTTAAACACACCCCATCCTTGTCTAGCTCACAAACACACACGTCGTTATTTGGTGCTAGCTCTTAATGTTTTACTCGCATCAGCATTATTTAGTGCTTAAGAGCATCTTAAAATGCAGAACACAAATTTTAGTTCACACAAGTTTAAATATCTTAAATCTTAAAAATCTTAAATCATCCTGGTTTTCTGGTTTCTGGAACAGTGTAGGTTGGTTTAAAGGGATAGTTCACTCCGAAATATAAATTCACTGAAAATGTACTCACCATCAGGCCATCCAAGATTTAGATGAGTTTGTTTCTTCATGGGAACACATTTGGGGAAATTTAGCATTACATCACATGCTCAACAGTAGATCCTCTGCAGTGAATGGGTGCCGTCAGAGTGACAGTTCAAACAGCTGATAAAAACACAATCACAATAATTCAAAAGTAATCCACATGACTCTAGTCCATCGATTAAAGTCTTGTAAAGTAAAAAGCTGCGTATTTGTAAGAAACAAATCCATCATTAATGCTTTTTTGACTTTTTACCTTTGCTTATGTCCATAAATCATAATACTTCATCCTGTGAAAAAGTCCATGCCCTGTTGTTCTCACTTAAAAATCCACCGACATATTTGTTTGGAACTGTTTTAGACTGTTTTCGCTTGGAAATGTTGCTTGTATATATTTTGCTCCTGATTCAGACTAAAGTTTTTTTATGTTTTTTTTTACTGGAGAAAGCAATATTATGAATAGTAAACTAATATTTTAGCTGGATGCAGTGAAGTTATGAACGTTAATTATGAATTTGTTTTTTACAAACAGCTTTTTGTTTCACAAGACATTAATTAATGGACTGGAGTTATAATGATTACTGTGATGTTTTAATCAGCTGTTTGGGCTCTCATTCTGACGGCACCCATTGGTGAGCAAGTGATGTAATGCTAAATTGCTCCAAATATGTTCTGATAAAGAAACAAACTCATCTACATCTTGGATGGTCTTAGGGTCAATTTTCAGCAAATTTTCACTTTGGGTGAACCTTTCCTTTAAGCTTGTTTCTTTTTTTTCTTTTTTTTTATAGGATATCCTTATTGGAAATCCTTGATCCACGGAAAATTCTATGATACTCTGTGGAATTAGCTCTGCATTCCTCTTGCAAATATCTGTAATGGACTGGGCTTGCATCCAGATCCAAAAAGCCTGAAGAGTGGGTTGCTGTTGACTTCAATCGATCACAAATTTATCACAGATAACATCTGTAAGCCTTTTTTGTATCTCATAGCTTTTACACCTACATCTTGGCTTTGAAACTAACAATCACATTGATCCACAGTGCTGACTTAAAGTAACTTGTAGAATTATATCCTATGAACTCTACACAGTGTTCACAAAATGTAAGTTAAAAAAATGTTTGAATCTAATTGCATAAGGATGGCAGATGTCCACAAAATCATTTAAAACATATGAGCCATGTTCTTAGAAATGCACTCTTTGTAATGAAGATGGTTTTAAATAGTATATATTATGAATACTTTGTACAGTTTTCAACAAAAGTTTGAATTTAATGTCTCTAAAACTGTCAGATAAACTGTAGACAACTGTACACATTTAAAAAATTTATTTTTATTAAATATTGTATATATTTTTTAAGTGTAAAAAAGTAGTTCTTACAAATATTATTAATTATTCTTTATATATACATTTTACACATTCAACTAAACTTACCTTGTCATAAAAAACTCAAATTATGTGGTATTTTAAGAAAGTTATTGACAGCCATGAGGGTCTGCAGAGGTCCTCTTTATGTCTTTATGTCATAATTTCCTGTTTTATGTTGATCACACCACATTTGATTTAGCGGACAAAGTTGTATTGTATTTTTATAAATCTAATAGATCCAAAACAAACAAAAAAATGAATAAATAAATAAAATAAACTGCCTTCATGTCACTGACCCATCAGGAAAGAGGGGGAAAAAAGATGCCTGTTTCCACCCTCCAATCAGATTAAAGCTGTTCTTAATAGTGACATTAGTCACTTTTTTCAGCATGGTGACAGGTAATAGACATGCTTTGACAAGATCTTTTTTCGATCCTCACTTTGAGCCACTGCCACTGAGATGAATGTGTATGCTAACGGATAGCTCTCTCCAGGTATTATAGACCTCCTTGACACTGATATCACCACATCAGGTTATTCTCTCCCTTCTTTTCACAACTCAGTGGTGGCAGCAATGAGGTCATTCCCAGCAGTGTTGGAGAAGTGCAAGGTGTTAGCACCACATTTCATTCTGAGAGTCCTGAAGCATCACGCTCTAGCACAATACGGCTTCATCTTTTCTTATGAGGTTCTGGCCTCTATTAGCCAGCTGCCTTCACTGCCATCGGGTGCTGTGTGGTTTTCTGTGGAACTTTAGCCAACTTCTATTTGTTTCTGGAACAAATTACTGTGCATTCAGAGGGTTTGGTGAAAGCATGCACTACTATACAAATGGGCCACATCCACAATGATTGCCATTGAACACTTGATGAGTCTGTCCACTGGCAGTGGATTTTCATTTCCTTCAAGCGGAGCATAAGAAACACATTGAACTAGCCTTCATAAGCAGTGTTTAAAGGAACAGTCCACATGAAAATCTGTTATTAATGCCTCCTTATGTTGTTCCAAGCCTATATGACTTTCTTCCATTGAACACAAAAAGGATGATTTTTTAAGAATGCTCTAGCCGCTCATTTCCATGTAATAAAAGTGAATGGGGACTGGGGCAGTCAAACTTCAAACATAGGGTTTAAAGGCACAGTTCACACAAAAATTGTTATTTACTCGCCCTTATGTTGTTCCAAGACCATATGACTCTTTATTCTGTAGAATATAAAAAGGTCAATATTTGAAGAATATCCTGGCCACTCATTTCCATGTAATGAAAGTAAATGGGGACTGGGTCTGACATGCTTCAAAAGCAGGGTTTAAAATAACAAACCACACAAAAAAAGTTGTTATTGATTCACCCTTATGTTGTTCCAAGCCTGTATGACTTTCTTCTTTAGAACACAAAAAGGAGAATTATATGAAGAATGTCATGGTCGCATATTATGAAAGTCTATGGGGACTTGGGCTGTCGAGCTTGAAAATGTAATTGCTTTAATTCATTTCAGTCTGTTCCTCACACGAAATTGCTATTTCAGTTAAGAAAACTTAAAATATAGCGCACAAGTCATATGATTAATGGCGTGGATTTTGTTTTCTCTCATTCTGTAGTCCCATTCTTGATAATGATAATTACTCACCAAAATCACAATTTTTTTTTAATTCTGGGTGCACTATGCCTTTAAAACCTTTCTTCCTTTATGGAGATTGTTTCAAAATTCGGTATATGTTTTGCTCCAAGCATAATTGTGTATAAACAAAAAGGTGGAAATATAAAAGACAAACACTGAAATTACTAAATAATTTAAAAACACACAACAATAAGGATTTTTATGACCAACTCTAAAACAAATTGCATGCTCCGTCCTGCATTAACTAATTTGTAGCACCACACCTGCTTCCATTTAATATGCGCTACAATGGGACCTCAAATGGCCTTGTGCATTTCAATAAGCTAAGGGTAGAGGGGCTGTTCGAGTTTGAGTTTATTTTACTCTGCACAGATAATCAATAGTGTCATCACACTGTAAACTTTAGCCTTGATTGCTTGTCCATTAGCTAGAATGTGTTCTGGACCTGTAATTCTGCTGATGTTATTAGTGCCTTTATGAGTCTGTGATCATTTAGCTGTAGAGGTGTTTATTTAGATGTAGAAGCAATGAAATTTAGTAATTAATTAAAATAAGAGCCTCTGGGAGTGGGTGTTATGCATATTTACACATCCCATAATTACAGCTGATATAGTGTGTATATATAGGCTATAATGAGGGTGTTATGTAAGTGAAGTGTGGGCCTGTCCAGCTCTTCTGCACATTATCTGATGTGTCTCACAACACTGAATTATGAGAAAAAAAACTGATGTCGGATGTCTGGCAGCCCTTTACATTGCGGGTAGAATGTATTATCATATACCCCATAGTTGCCTGTCAGTGGCAGTTAAAGGTGCTGTAAGCAATTTATTTATTTTTTTATACCACTAATAAAATGTCTCCACTTCCTCACAGATATCACCAAAATAGGTCTCCTGAGAAAACACATCAGTCCCTGTGACAGCTACAGGTTCTGTAGACAGCGAGAAAAAAAACAAGTAGCCAATCTGAAATGTCCTCTGCCTATGATTTGTTTCATTGGGTCTGTTTTGGCTGGTGGGATTTTAGAGAAAGATCATGTCATCTAAATCAGTGGCCAAGTCTGGTGGAAGTTACAGTAGCTAAAACAGTTAAAAATGCTTGCAGCACATGTACCTATACTGAGTAGGATTTTTTTTTGTGTGTCACATATTTGTGGAAAAACATTTTGTTGTTGGTCCTGGAACAACATACTTGTCAAACTTGTCAAACTTAGCTAAACCTAACCCACAGTACTAAACCTAAACCTGACTGTAAGACCAACCATTAACTGAACCTAAATTCAGAGGGAAATCATAGGTTAAAAATGAAAGCCCACCCCTAAAATCTGATTAGCTGATAGGAATGTTGGCTTTATAATAAGTATACAGTAATACAGCGTTTAAAAATCATTTTTAAACAGTTTATAGTTTATGGTTAATTCATAGGCATTGGATATACAATAATATAGGTTAACTACAAATAATGAGTAAAAGAAAAAAGGCATTTTAACTTCAAACCACTGAAAAAGTTCATCCCCTAATTGTCCTCTTACATCAAAATTCACAGACATATTTTTTTAGAACTCTTTTGGATTGTTCGGTTGTAAATGGTGCTTGATTTTTTTTTTCACTAGCGAAAGTAATATTGTGGATAGAGGACTTTTTAACCGGAAGCAATGGTTTAAAGTTAAAATGCCTTAATGATGTGTTGATAATTGTGATGTTTTTATCCGCTGTTTGGACTCTCATTCTGAAGGCACCCATTCACTGCAGAGGATCCTAGTCAGCAGGTGATGTCATGGTAAATTTCGCCAAATCTTTTCTCACGAAGAAACAAGCTAACTACAAATGTACATCTTTGAATGGCCAGAGGGTGACTAAATGTTCAGCAAATTTTCATTATTGTGGGAACTATTACTTTAATTTCCATCTCTCTAATTTCTAGTAACACTGTTTAAAATATGGAAAATTCTTGTTGATATGCAGTTGCATTTTGGGCCATTAACACACATGTTATTCTCATGATGGTGCAGTCATGCGTTTCTGGATGCCACTGGTTCTTTTGTGTTTTAATAGGGGACAGGTGTCTCCAATTTTTTCGGCCCATTTGTGCATGTGTCTGGATATTCACCAAAACACAGGCTGATGGTGAAAGGGGCATAGACAGCTGGCCATTACAATTGTGATCTGTAAGCAAATAGATACAAGGTATCAGTAATAAGGTTAATTTATAAGCTTTTTCTTTTGAAAGTGCTATTTTTTTTCTTGCTTTATTTGTAAGTTGCATATATAACAGACTGTTGGATGGGAATTTTGTTTGGTCTAAATGTACTTTTGACACCTTCAAATCATTTTAATTTTATTTTGTAAGAATGTTGTGTTCTGTGGATCTCAGTTCCAGACTGCTGCACAGTAACATATACTATTTTCAGTAAGCGACAAAAACTTTTTGTGTGCTCATATAAAACAGGTGCTACAGCTGTAAAGTGCCTTTTCACATCTAATGGATCTGTTAAAGACATGGGATGTACACATGCATATTCATCTGTTTAACTATTTTATGTTTTATTGTTCAGCAAATAAGTTTTGCAATCGTGAATGTGGATATTATTTCAGATTGTCATAAATTCTTAATGATATTTGTGTGATTCATTCACAATGCACATTGTCTTCAAATAGTATTTTTTTTTTTATTGGAATCAGCATAAACCTTAATAAGTGCACCCATATAAAACAAAGCCCAAGGAAATCTAATTGTACAGCCCAAGCAGTCTACTGTAGACTTTGAAATATATCTTGAGCTAATTTCTCTTGTCTTTTTTTAATGCTGTCTAAGGGTCAGTGTGGATGTTTTTGATGGTGTCAGAGAGCAGGCACACAGTTGCAAGGCTGTTTTGACTGCAGAATTTCTTGAAATTCACCTGCAGTGCAACAGCGTTGACCCTGAGGGCCAGACTAATTCACCTCACCACTATTCACTGCTGTCCTTCCGATTTTGCTTCTCTATCTCCTGTTGTATCCATTTCTCTTAATCCAGGGTTTTATGTCACTGTTGAACAGGTCATTGCATCAAAGGTTAAGTATACTGATTCACCAGAATCCATTTCTCATATGCCCTAACATTACCCATTTGTTGAGGATTATGTTTCACCAACATTGCTATTCCCACACTTTGAAATAACTGTTGAAACATCAGTTAATTTGATTGCCACTTATTAATTGCCAGTTGTTTTCAGTTGTTACATTTTGGTACCATATTGATTATTGGACCACTTTTTAAACATGTATTTATTGATATTGAGCAGTATTGGATATTTAATATTTCATACTCATTTCCTCTATTTTTACACTGATTTGCTATTGCTGTCTAACAGTTAAAGTGAATCTTTAAAAACAAATAAAAAACACAATTTAATTAATCATTAAAATTAATAGTTCACCTAAAAATTAAAATTCGCTGAAAAGTTACTCACCCTCAGGCCATCCAAGATGTAGATGAGTTTGTGTCTTCAAGGGAACAGATTTGGAGAAATTTAGCAATACATCACTTGCTCACCAATGGATCCTCTGCAGTGAATGGGTGCCGTCAGAGTGATAGTCCAAACAGCTGATAAAAACATTACAATAATCCACAAGTAATCCACATGACTCCAGTCCATCAATTAACATCTTGTGAAGGGAAAAGCTGTGTTTGTAACAGATCTATTAAATAGACCTTTTTTAACTTGAAATCATTGTTTCCAGCTCAATTACAGGTCCTCTATCCATAATATTGCTTTCTCCAGTGAAAAGTCATCTCGTCTGAATCAGGAGAGAAATATGCACAGATCAAACACTGTGAGAAAACAGTCCAAAACAAAATATGTGGCTAGATTTTGATGTTGGTGGACAACATGGACTTTTATACTGTGGGAACAAGCGTTATTATGGATTATGACTCATATTTTGGCCTGAAGGGAAGGTATAAAGTCAGAATACCTTAATGACTTGTTTCTTACAAACATGCAGCTTTTCATTTCATAAGACATTAATTCATGGACTGGAGTGGTGTGGATTACTTGTGGATTATTGTGATGTTTTTGTCAGCTGTTTGGACTCTCATTCTGACGGCACCCATTCACTGCAGAGGATCAGTTGGTGAGCAAGTGATGTAACGCTAAATTTCTTCAAATCTGTTCCCACGAAAAAACAAACTCATCTACATCTTGGATGGTTTGAGTGCGAGTTAATTTTCAGCAAGTTTTCATTGTTTGGGTGAACCATTCCTTTAAATGAATTTCCATTTGTTGCAGAATAAGCTACAGACATCTAGTTCGGATGTTTTTGGATATAAAAAAATACATTGTGATTTGATTTTGGTATCTTTTTGTGGTGATGCATTGTATATGTTGTATATTCTTTTTTTGCACCCCTGCATATGCCGTTTTTTTGCGTTTCACATCAATAAAAGGAAATTTGATCTCATGTTTTATCCTCTGTGCACTCGACACCAACTAGAGCTGTTGACCTAAATCTTGAAGAAAGAATATATATATATATATATATATTTTTTTTTTTGCATGTGAACTTAACAAAAACAAACGACATTCAAATTCAAAAAGTAATGAAATGTATGTTATCCTTCGCCCTGACTGTATCTCTTTTCATTAAAGGGTACGTACGAAAAATATATTTTATTGATGTCTTCTCACATCTTGCTTTCTCACAAGAAACGACAAGACATGCTATATCAACCCACATCTGTTTATCCACCTGTTAGCATCATAATGAAATGTTTACACGAACTGAATTAATCATGTCAAATCCCATGCTGTTTTAGGTAATTGCCAGGCAACATTTCCCAAAGAAAGTCTTTGTTTGTGCTCGTAAAGCAGGCGATGCTTGGCTGGAGAGACAGTTGTCAGACTGTCGACTGTCTCGGCACCACTGCAGGCATGCTTGATGATACAGTGGGGAATAACAAGGCTGCCACTGCCAGTACTTCCCTTTAGAAGACACATGTTGAGTGGATGAAGAGGAAAAACAACATGGGGAGGCCGCCAAAAAAGCATGCGCACAAAAGAAGGTAATAGGTTAAAGAGAGGACTTATTCACAGATGGTTGCCATAGTGACACAAATTGAAAAGAGGGTAGGCCTATTTAGTGCAAACAGCATCTGACCGTAGTTATTTTTTATATCTAGTGGACATGCTGTTGGCGTTCAACTACAGATACACGCTAAATCCTGCATTATTTTGAATGATGTTTGACATTTTCAACAGCTCCATTCAGTCCTTTCATTTTTAGCTGGTAATATAAATACCTGAGATGCTTAAATTAAGCCTGGTGGGAGTTTGGATTCTCTGCCAGAATTTGTGAGATGCAAATGTGTGCTTCGCTCTGAAATGACTGTGGGACTTCCAAGCTGTCCTGTCTGTGTCCTTGTGGTGATGCTTATTTTTAGTGTGAATGGCTGAAAAAAATATTTTTACATTTTTGGAAGGAAGTGTGAGTGGTTCTAGAGCAACCAAGCAACTTCATAGCAATGTGGTTTCTAGGTGGTTCTCAACCTTTTTGACTTGAAGGCCCCAATATATATATATATATATATATATATATATATAAGCATTTTAATTAAGTTAGAT
>NW_015536497.1:1159387-1213209 GCF_001515605.1 Sinocyclocheilus anshuiensis | reverse complement strand
AGATGATTAATATTACTATAAAATATGTTAATATTAATTTATTATATTAAAAATATTTTTTTATCTCTTTATACATTTTTGATACGTCAAAGTGTTAGTTGCATAGACTGTCAACTGAGGGAGAGAAATCTATCAGATTTCATTGAAAATATCGTCATTTGTGTTCTGAAGATGAACAAAAGCCTTTCTGTATAAGAAAAAGTTTGGAACGACATGAGAGTAAATGATGACAGAATATTCATGGTTGGGATATAACAAAGACTGAAAAATTTAAGGGGGTCTGAATACTTTCCGTACCCACTGTATATATATATTATATAAAATAATATATACTATTTTATCTCCCTTGGAAGTTTGCTGAGACTACCTAGAACCATTGCTCAACCACTACAAACCACTAATCCTGTAATCCTGTGAAGTAATTATAGTGAGCACCACTATCTATAAAATGAATGTTTTCTTAGAAAACATCATATTTGAAAGTTTTTGTAAAAAATAAATAAATAAATAAATAATAAATAAAAATTATTTGAAAGTTTTTGTAAAAAAAAAACCCAAAAAGAGTTTAAAGGTTATATAGTTTTAAAAGGATAGTTCACCCAAAAATTACATTTTGTCATCATTTACTGTGCCTTATGTCATTCCAAACCGGTATGACACCTCCGTGAAGTTGGCACCCCATAAAAAGAAATAATCACCAAAACTATGCCATTCATTTGTGCTGATTTGTGCCGCAAAAACGAATCTCACAAAACTGGTGTCATTCGTTTGTTCTCGATTTGTGCTGATTTGTACCGTTAAAATTAACATCGTATATATTTCCCCTTCTTAGAAATAACAAACACATAACGAGGAAGTGACGTCACACTCCACCCCATGCCGTCCAAACCCCTCCAAACCGATGTCGTTCGTTTGTGCTCGATTTGTGCCAGTTTGTGCCATTAAAAGAAACCCTGTAACGATGACCGCTTCCTAAATATAACGTTCACTCTCCACCCCATTTAGTGCGGCCGCAGAGTTAAAGGGGTCATATGATGCTTTTTTTAAAGATCATTATTGTTCTGTTGTAAGTAATCTTAAAGATTCCTAAATGCATCTACTTTCGGAAGGCCAAATAAAGTGCTTTTGCTTTCGCCTAGAAACACACAGCGTCTCTCTGACATGGCTGCTTCAACACTAACTGCGGTTACTGAAACCACGCCTTCTTTCTTTGCGTGCACATTTGGGAGGCATTACGCAAATATTTCCACATAGTGATGTAGATATGTGGGGACGTGTTAGAACGAGCCGTTTTAGGGGGTCGTGGCAGTCTTAACTTTGATAAAGAATATCTCTTTGGTTTTGAGACTTTAGTCTTTGCAACTTCAGGGATCTTATCTATGCACAATCAGCTTGTAACAATCCAAAGAGAAAGGAAAACTTGAAATCGCATCATATGACCCCTTTAAAAAAAAATTTAGTCTTTGTGCTGCCTTAAAATTTATTCAACTCAAATATCCGTTTTTTTTAACAGTGAGTCTAAATCGTTCTAATTCGTTTGTGCTTGATTTATGCTGTTAGAATATTGAACACTGTATTTATAATAACAATATAATAACAAATATATGCTAATTCGGGGCACTCTCCACACCAAATTGATCGGTTCCCTTCGTTTGTGCCGTTAAGCATTGTATTTATTTCTCCTCCGTAAGACATTACAAATATCTGGAGGAAAAGTGATGTCACGCAAGCTGTCAAAATTCCTGTCTTCCATCGTTTGCCAATCTGCTGGTTTGTTACAATGTTTTTCAAAGTTTTATTGCCAGTGCCCTCATCAAGCTCCAAATCCAAAATGTTCATTGTGTGTATAACAATGTTTGAAATTTTCTCGGAACAGGCTATTGCAACTTAATGTCACCTTCACATATAACTATGTCTGTGTTGTTGTTTGTTGCTTAACTATTTAACCTCATTTGTTACAAAAATGCAACACAGGACTAAATTAACTGGTTTATCCAATAACAAACATCGCTGAATCGACCTAAATGCATTAATTTATATCAACAAAACTAATTGTATCTGTTAAAGCAAGCTCTGTAACAAAGTTACTTTTGTACAGTATCATTATTATTTTTTTTATAGTAGCCAACGTAATTCAAAGCAAGTAGCCAGACTTTACAACATCAACAAGGACTGTTTAATCACGTAATATTGTGTATCATTTGTAAAGTGTTTGTTTTAATGTGTACTGCATTATGCATATTGCAGATAATGAAATATTCCGAGCATAAACATTACCACATGACATTGCTCAGCTTTATTTTATTTTTGAGGAATATGCGTGAAGCAAGAACAGCCAAGGTGTGTTTGTTTAAAAATATATATTTTAATTAAATATAATGAAATGCAGGCCTACATTGACTTGAATATCATTCATAACTTCTAATGTGTTAAAAATGTCATACCACACGCTCGTGTGTGTTTTTGATTGCAAAATATTAATAAAAAGTTTTACCTCTTTGATATGTATCTATCAATTTCTTTTAGGCTTTTTTAATGACCTCTTAAATTGCCCTGACATGCACACATTTAGTAGCTTAAGGCTATCTGATGTCCTTTTTTGTTTTCTTAAACTGCCCCAAATTTGTTATTTCTAGGAGGAATAGTATATATTCACGATGTTCGGTGTTGCTGCCTTGAAATTTAAGCTTAGTCAACTTGAAATATGAAGTTTGTAAAAAACTTGGATATTTGAGTTTACTAAACTGAAAATTGTAAGGCAGCACAAACAATTTTATTTGTTTTAAGCTCCGCGGCCGCGCTAAATGGTGTTGAGAGTGGACATTATTTAAGAAGCTGTCATGGTTAACTTACAGGGTTTCTTTTAACGGCACAAACGAACGGCACCGGCTTGGAAGTTTTTTTTTTAGTTTTTTTTTTATATATAAATTTTATTTATAACATGTAACAGAATGACAGTATAGCATATGCCAGGGAGCAAGACAATAATTTACCTTTTGAATAAATTCACAGTTTTTACAGCTTTCTTATTAGAAGAGTCAGAAATCATACACAGAGTTTTAAATCTTCAAGAAAAATTCTAAAGAAAGGCTTTCGCTTACAAAATGTACATTTAGGCCTATATAAAATATTTAGCCAGGAACAAAATAAGGTTGAGTAAATAAAAAAACATCTGACTGTTCACTTTCATGTGTATATCCTAGAATAACATTTTCATATTTCAAAGAGATTTCAGGAATTATACCACAAAAAAACACTCAATATGTTTTTCCAGAGATTCTTAGTATACTCACAATACCAAAAAAGATGAGACAAATCTTCAGTTTGGTGATCACAGAAGGATCACAATTTACATCAAAGTCATCAGAAATAAACCTTTGTAGAAAACACTTTGTAGGATAGCATCGATGTAACATTTTATAAGACACTTCTTTGATTTTATTGTAGGCCTACTTAAAGAATTTCTGAGGTAAAGTCCACACTCTATCCCAGTTAACGTTACCTACATGTCTGTTCTAATAAAAGACAGCATTAGGGCAAGAGACTACCGGCTTGGAGGGGTTTGGACGGCATGGGGTGGAGAGTGACGTCACTGCCCCGTTTTGTGTTTGTTATTTCTGAGGATGGGAAATATATACAATGTAAATTTAAATGGCACAAACTGGCACATATCGAGCACAAACAAATGACACCAGTTTTGTGCGATTTAGACGAACTGGGGTGGAGAGTGACGTCACAGCTCCCGAAACTATTTTGGTTATATCTAAGGCAGGAATATAGATAGTGTTTGTTTTAACGGCACAAACTGGCACAAATTGAGCACAAACGAACTGTGCCGATTTGGGCAAAATGGGGTGGAAAGTGATGTCACACTGTCAAAAAATATTGTTTAATATCTCGAACACCAAACCAGCACAAACGTTTGTTTTTGCGGCACAAATCAGCAAAAACATAGCACAAACGAATGGCATAGTTTTGGTTATTATTTCTGTTTATGGGGTGCCAACTTCACGGAGGTCTGAAACCCTTCTTTCTTCTGAGAAACACAAAACAAGATATTTAGAAAGATTTAAAATTGTTATTTAAGCACACAATACAAACTGTGAATCATCTCAGTGCTGTTACACTCTATATTATCACTCTTGGAACGCAGCTCAGCCAATCAGATTTGAGAAGCGGAACCAACTGTTGTATAGCTGTAATTGCTGCAATTTGGGGCCTGTCAGTAGCAACAGAACAAATGCTTTTCCACAAACCCTTCATTTACTTCTGATGTGATTCTGGCCTTGTGTTTTCAAACAAAAAGCCTCAGGGTGACTTCTGAGTTCAACTGATCTCCATCCACTAACTTGAAAGAGCAGCATGCAGCAGTCATTGTGAGGGTAATGAAACTTACATAAGATCTGTCAATCTTACTCTTTTACCAGTCTGGAAAGAACCTACAATGCTAATAGTTTAGGCTAATTCAGATTCACAGACTATTTGTGTCTCTTTGCACTACTGTTCAAAAGTTTGGGGTCAGTAAGTTTTTTATTATTATTGTTATTATTATTATTTTACTTAGAAATTAATACTTTTATTCAGCAAAGATGCATTAATTTAATTAAATACGACAGTAAAACATTTATAATGTAACAAAACTATTTATTTTTCAAATAAAGAATTGTGGGATATAAACTCGCAATTCTGAGAAATAACGTTTTTTTTTCTTGCAATTGTGAGTATATATCTTGCAAATCTGACTTTTTTCGCAACTGCGAGTTTATATCTCGCAATTCTGACTTTATAACACATAATCGCATCTTTATATCACATAATTTTGATGAAAAAAGTTAGAATTGTGAGAAAAGAAAATCAGAATTGCGAGATAAAAAGTCGCAATTACCTTTTTATTTTTTATTCAGTGGTGGAAAGGGGCTTCCATATGAATTACATTTCAAAATATATTAAAATAGAAAAGTTACTTTATATTATATGTGTATACACTGAACAAAATTATAAACGCAACACTTTTGTTTTTGGCCCCATTTTTCATGAGCTGAACTCAAAGATCTAAGACTTTTTCTATGTACACAAAAGGCCTATTTCTCTCAATGTGTTCGTTGTCCATAACATACGCCTGCCCATACCATAACCCCACCGCCACCATGGGCCACTCGATCCACTGATCCGTTGACATCAGCAAACCGCTCACCCACACGACGCCATACACGCTGTCTGCCATCTGCCCTGTACAGTGAAAACCGGGATTCATCCGTGAAGAGAACACCTCTCCAAAGTGCCAGACGCCATCGAATGTGAGCATTTGCCCACTCAATTCGGTTACGACGACGAACTGCAGTCAGGTCGAACCCCGATGAGGACAACGAGCATGCAGATGAACTTCCCTGAGACGGTTTCTGACAGTTTGTGCAGAAATTCTTTGGTTATGCAAACCGATTGTTGCAGCAGCTGTCCGGGTGGCTGGTCTCAATTACCAAACCCAAACTTTTGAACGGCAGTGTATATATAAATGCAAAACGAGAAGAATTGCACTTTCAAACATTATATAACATCGAAGCCGAGTTCCTCAAGCAGCGCTCAGTGTTATTGTGCATCAACTAGCTGAGTCACAATTAGTGTAAGAGAGCATCTAGCAAAAAGATAAGTGCCTGATTGCCTTGGGGCATAATTGCACACCCCTGCTGAACTTCCTTTGAAACGATAGCCAAAGCGGAACTAAAGAGGCACAAAAGATACGGCCAGAGGGTTCGTCTTTGCACTTTGCAGTTTATACACACTCACGTCTCACGGCAGATGCTGAATTATTTCTCAGAAGCCCTGTAGCAAGAACATGTGCACACACAGCGAATGGGTGGGGAAAAAAGTCACATGGCATGGCAGTTGTTTGCACCTGGTTCGCTTCAGTGTTACCATCAAATGTTTGAAATTAGAAATGAAGTCAAAGCTGCAGGGAGAGAAAGTGCTTCAAAGGGTCTGATATCAGTAATGTAGTTTCTCTCCTAGAGGGGGGCCGCGCACGTCAGCACGTTTTCATACTTAAAAGCGTAACTGCAGGCAAACCTACCACAGGGACACAAAACCCTTCCTTTCTATGATTTTTAGCCATCTTAGAATAGAAATAAAGGGAGAGGGGATGAAAACAAAAGGTGAGTTCTTTGTTGGAAGCCTTAAAGTGTCTGATAGACACTTATACTCAGATTTCCGGTTAGGAATCACCACCTGAAATCTGCAGATGTGTCTCGGACAAGCTTGAAAATCAACATAGCCGCACACGTGAGGGAACAGACTCCACCACTGGGCCCAGCTTCAAAAGATCTACTTCCTCTTACACGCTGTGCTTTTCATCCCCAGTTTACAGCAGGTCTTTAAAATAAATCCTCCGTTCTCTTAGTTCCCGACCCCAGTGATTCGGGAGCGTTTTCTCAAACTCTTTGATCTGACTTCGGTTTGAAAAGTTTTCAGCCAGTCATTCTGATAGCATTATTAAGGTGTTCTTTTTAAGCAGAGGCCATTTTTTGATTCCCAGGGTCCATTTACCTCAATCCGCTTTCACAGTGAAAGCAGCGTTGACATGCCAGGCCTGTTGAAAAGCAGTGGATCAGGAGAACGGTAATTATAATTATGACCTCTACAGTCATTCTGGGAACACTCTTTCTCCTCAGTGCAGTGCGCCTGTGTCAGTACGGCACACTTGCTATGTAAGTTTTCGGTACATGTCACTTTCCAAAGTGCAGATCAGATGACAACACTTACATTTCCTTAATGTTACTTTATAGATGTAGATTCTAAATTATATTTAGTGTTTAAGGTTTCCATGACATGATGTGATGTATGAAGTAATTTCTGTGAAGCTAGGCAAGTACTGTAATAATTATGTTTTACTCAGTACTATAATATATAAATATATATATATATACACTGTATATACATATATATATGTATAATTAGGCTGTAGGTAATCACAGCGTGCTGATATACAGCCATATTGCATGGCTACAAGTGTGATATTGTGTTTATACAACAGTTCAATGGCACAAGTGTGTAAATAAAAAAGAGACAACAACAGAAAAAAAACTTTTTTTTATCAGTCTTTTCTACAATGTCTAACGTTGTGTTATGTGCTTTTGTAATTTTTATTAGTTTTGTTTTTTTGTTTTTATATATTTCTAATTAGCTTTATAATTATAATTACAATTATAAATATAATTATAATTTTAGTAATTTGCTAGTTTTAGTAGTTTGATACTGCCGTTTTTTTTGTTTGAGAGATGATTGTGTATAATGACACATTGAATAATCGGGTAAGGGAAAAAATGCTTAATTGCATTGTCATAAGGACAAAATTGTATATATTTAATAAATTTTGGACTGTGGTTTCATAACCTTCAACTATATTGTACATACAGCTGACAAAGATAGTGACAGTAAATACAGCACCTTCCACTCTTCTGACTGTCACAGTCAATTTCTCTATTTTTCTTCTTTTGTTAAGTTGTGGAAACAAGGACTTCTTCTTTTTTTTCTTTTTTTTTTTGCTGTTGAAACAAAAGACATCACTGCACTAATATCTGCAATGATCTCCCATTGTACCTCTATGCAGCAGCTGCTATTGTTTACTTCTGCATCCAATCCTTGAAATGGGAAAATGATCCATTGAGAAGACTTATATTACTTTTACCGAATCTGATAGGAAACTGTTATATATGCTCATGCTGTTTTCCTCAATTTTCAAAACTGACACACATTTTCAAAGTACAGCAAAGATTTTGATCTGCACATATCATTCATTAAAATGATCTGAGTCCATTAATCCCACAATGCCTTTTAGAAGACAACAGCCTTCGATTAGCACTGTATTATTTCATAATAATAAGCTACATATTTTCATACTCCTTCAGTTTATGTACAGAGGCATGCCTGAGGAAAATTTGTTTCCATAGCCACGAGGAACATCCAGGGCTAATTAAAATTACAAGTCTTTTTAATATGGCCATTACATTATGAGGCATTATCAGCGCATTCGACGACAATATTTACCAAAGTACAGCAGTGAACTTTCAATTTTCTCCAGATAAGATTTTGCTGAGAAACTGGAATTTAAATGTCACCAATGTCAAGATGTGGCTTAATCATTTTCCTGTCCCTCATAACATAATTTGCAACCAAATCACACATTGCTTCTTGATACCACATTTGTGATGCTCCAACAAACTGTATAAGCCTGTAACTCCATCATGTTGCAACAACAGCTGCCCAAGATGATGATGTGTAATCAGAGGGCAGGGTAATTAAAATGCATCCGCTTTGTCTTTTCTGTGAGCTATATTAAATGAGGAAGGTCAATAGTGGAGCTCATTTTCCATTTACAGTGTCTGCCCGTTGAACGCATGGTGGTCTGATGAAGTAGACTACAAGGGGGCAACTGAGCCAGGATAACAGTAAACGCGTTAGCCTGGCTGCTTTCGACTCCAGGGCTGCTCATTTCTAATTATGTGGTGAGAAGTTAGAATGATGATGAGTGTCAGGAAAGATTCGAGAATGCTAGCGTCGGCAGCACATAATTGTCTGAAGGACATTTGCATTGCGTCAACTTAGCTGTTCTCCACTGTAATTAGAGGGGTCTCTTGGGCCTCACTGTCCCAGTCTGTTCGATCTTTCACCTCCTTTACAGTTCCCTCTCTCTGTCTTACTGCACCATATCAGAGGCATAATGTTAACGTAGCATGTTTACTTAATGGGGGAGTTCACTGCTGATGAAATGGGCTTTTGATAAAACGTGGCTGTCTATGCAGTAGAAACTCAGAAAAAAGTTTTGAAATTGATGCTACATGACTAGAGAAAACAGATAAAAACTTGCCACATACACCCATAATGCACTTTTGATTTTACCAACACCCCTTTGTTGATCCGAATGTCTGCGGACAGGAATACAAAAAATGTGAATGTTTTAACAAAAGCCCCATCCGGCAGACTTTTGCTGACAAATAAACCAGGAAATCTGCTAGGGTCTGGTAGGGAAATCTGTTATTTGTAGATCCCACCTTCTCGTATGCCACAATTGGTCAATTGTGTGCATTTCCTACTGTAAATGCTATTAATCAAACTACTTCTCAGTCATTAAATTCAGCAAGTGTGAAAACAATAGGAAAACAAAGCCAATGCCTGGAAAGTTTAGGCAATTTTTAAATCCCGGCCAGGATTGGGAAAAAAGAGGATGCGTCACCCTAGTAGCTGGGTGTAGTTAAAGGTGCAGTAACATTAGCCGTATTTCAGAGAAATTTCACAGGCAATAAAGGTCCATTGTCAATAGCCTAGCTTACACAAAAGTCACTCTCAAATGAATCCGCTTTCTGTTGGTCAGTGCGGCAATTTCACGTGACTGACTTGAACATTGAACCTTTTTCGCCCTGTTGCGAAACTCCCAGATTTGCGGATTCCTATTGAAATGACTGGATTTTACCTGCAAAATTTCAGCAAGCAGCAGTAAATCTATACCTTAACATGAAGAAGGAGCACTCATTATTAATTTACATATTCTACTGACATTGTAACAGTACAAGGCTGGTTGAAAAACAGCAAACTTATCCTTTACATTGGTAAAGTCTGAAGCCTCTGGGGTGTCATTACTGCCATCCATCCAACCATTCTCCAATCCGCTTGTCCTATGCAGGGTCACGGGGATGCTGGAGTTTTTCACAGCATCTCGACCCGTAGGCAGGGTAACATCCTGGATGGCTGGCCAGTCCATCACAAGGCTTTAGCATACAGCACCTGGAATTCACAGGTCCGAGTACTAACCGAGCCAAACCTAGCTTAACTTCTGAGTCAAGTCAAGTCCCCTTTATTTATATAGCGCTTTATACAATACAGATTGGGTCAAAGCAACTTTACAGTGTTAAACAGGAAAATAGTGAGTCGATAATATAGGAGGACAATAGTAAACCGTCATTTTTTCAGTTAAAGTCAGTTCATTGTTGATTTAGTGATGTCATCATCCAGCTCAGTTCAGTTCTCTTCAAATAGTGTCTGTGCAATCAAGTTGAAAATATTGCCAAACATGAAGTGTCCCCAACTAAGCAAGCCAAAGGTGACAGTGGCAAGGAAACAAAACTCCATCGGTGACAGAAATGGAGAAAAAAACTTTGGGAGAAACCAGGCTTAGTCGGGGGGGGGCAGTTCTCCTCTGGCCAGATGAAACCAGCATGGCGTGGTTTAATTCCAGGCCGCAACACAGGTCAGATTGTGCAGAGGACTTGTCTGGTTCCCGTGGTCTTGTGCCGATGACCGTCTAGGTCATGAGGTCTTCGCAGGGGATCTGTCTCTGGAGCGCATCAAGTTGACATGGTCTCCGGTGACATTCAGGGCTTTAGAGGTCGTCTCTAGGTTCTGATCCACCATCTGGTCTGGATATGGACTGGATCTGGGTGACTGCAGTGACCATCTGATCTGGATACGGACTGGATCTGGGTGGCTACGGTGACCTCGGAATAAGAATGAAAGAGACTAATATTAGTGTAGATGCCATTCTTCTTACGATGTAATGAGTACATCGGGTGTTATGGGAAGTGTTCCCAGTTCCGGCTGACCTAATGAATGCAGCCTAACAATCCTTTAACGGATTTGAATTATAGAAAAGGGATTGTGTGTTATGTGTATGCCAGGTGTATGCCAGGTCTTAAGTCTAGATTTAAACTGACATCGTGTGTCTGCCTCCTCAACAAGGCTAGGTAGATTGTTCCAGAGTTTGGGCGCTAAGTAGGAAAAGGATCCTATAATGCGATATGAGCTCGCTCAAGTACTGAGGAGCTAAACCATTCAGGGCTCTATAAGTAATTAGCATTTTTTTTAAAATTTTATGATATTTAATAGGGAGCCAGTGCAGTGTTGACAGAACCAGGCTAATATTGTCATACTTCCTGGTTCTAGCTATTGCACTGAGATCGGATGAGATCAGGTGAGTACATGGTTGTATAGTTTACTGCTGTTGTACATTATTTTAAATTGGATCAGCTCCCTTTTCCAATACTTGCACATTGATTACTCGTTATTAAGGTATATTTTAATAATTCAATGAATAATGTAAATTGAATAGGCCTAATATATAATATGTGAATTTCTGGTTTGGAGTCAAGTGCTGTGCAATAGCTACTTGTGATTGCATCATACAATATATGGCCTCCATGATCCAGATGTGACTTGAACAGGCGATTGGAGGAAAAAGAAGATGAAGGAAAAGTGGAAAAGTGAGAATTTCAGAGGTTATTTTTTACACATTTACTCTAAGATAAAGTGTTCATTGACTTTGCAATGATCAACAATGTGCTTTTGTTTCTGATTAACTGTGAAAGTATTGAGAAAGATCTATCAAGTTGCACATAATGGACTTATAATTGGTGTGCCGCGCTCGTTAATTTACAACGTTTGTACACGCTCCTTGGTTCCCCTTCAGGAACTCGAGCTGCGTCGAGATTCGCTTTGGGAACGCCCTTGCGTGACCGCGTTCTGAAGCACGTGTCAAATAAGTCCAATGGAGCAGCGAGACGTCACGAGCGAGGTGACAGAGAGAGCCAGACGCTTCATCTATCTTCCTCCGAGGAGGTGGATGTGATGAGTGTCGAGACAGAGTAGACTGTGGACTCGCCACCACAGTCCCTCGCATATGAGGAGCTCGTGGAGGTTGTGACTTGTGCTGTAGCCAAATTAAATATCGATTGGCCAGCCGAGAAACAGGACGCTCGTCCTAAGAGCAAATTAGACGAGCGTTTCCTGAAAGCGAGGTCACAGCCTTCACGACGGGGCCTTCCGTTTTTTCCCGATCTCCATGCTGAGGTGTCAGGATCGTGGGAAAAGCCGTATTCTTCCCGTATATATAGCCCCACAGTGTCTAATTATTCTAATATCGTGGGGCTGAATGAGAAGGGATATGGGGCGTTTGTGCTCTGCCGGATGCGCTTTTATGCTTTCTGGTGCTTACGTCACCTCGCTTGTGACGTCTCGCTGCTCCATTGGACTGATTTGACACGTGCTTCAGAATGCGGTCACGCAAGGGCGTTCCCAAAGCGAATCTCGACGCAGCGTCTCGTTCCCTCGGGGAACCATGGTTGCATACGTAACCTAGAGACGATATTGATGCTTTTGGGAGGAATTCTGTAGAGATTATGTGCAATTTACATGATACTAATCTTCTACTAAGTGCTTTGGGAGCCCAGCCAGGTTTGATGGATGTGTATGTAAAGACATGAATGATAATAACAGATCAAGAGGTTTACATTTGACATGTAAACATGTGAATAGCCATATTGTTTCTTACTAAGAAACAATATGGCGGTATGTAGCTTATGTGGCAGGAAAAAAATCTATCTGCAATTGTCACATTCCAGAATGTCTCATACATTTATATGTCCTTTTGTCTTTCTGGATGGACAGAGATGTTACCTAGCAACTGTGCTGTCTGAAATGGGCTGCACTTTATGGTTGTGTGAATTGTTTTAATTGTTAGTACCGGGGAAGTGCAACCAGTCGGTAGCATAAGGATCGTTTTTCAGCTGTTGAGACACTTTAGAGATAAAAGACATGTACAGAGATGCTGTATGACAAGGATTTCGTTTTGTACTGTTCCACTAATGGTTTTAAAGGCAAGATGGTTTAATGATGAATAACACGATGCCCAAGGCCTAAAATAAAATCCAAGGCATAACTCGAAAAAAAGTAACCAAATATTAAAATGAATTGCTGTGCATCACCACTCACCTTGGTGATTTACTCTGTACAGAATTTGAGTTTTAGCAGATATGCATTTAAAATGTAAAATATCTTGCAGAATAACAGATAAAAAATAATGATGACTAGGGTTGCAAACGGGTGGGAAAATTCCGGTAAATTTCCAGAAACCTTCTGGAATTTTTGGAAACTTTCCAGAATTTTGGGGAAATTTTCGGAAACCTTTGCAATCCTTTTATGACTCATCCTGTATTAGTCTGATTTCTGTCCAATCAGATTCTCTCTTGAAATAGAATTCCCCGCCCCCAATTCCAACTGCAACTGACTATAAAGCAAAAGTTCATGACTGTGACACAACTAAAGCTTACTGGCAATTAAAAAAAAAAAAAAGGGATGAGCCATTCAATGTGTCCTGCATCCATTTCCTGTTTCTAAAGGAAATATGTCAACAAATGAGTTTTAATGAGGCGGGATACATTGAAACCAACATTTAAAAATACTACACAACCTGTTGAAGTTGCAGTACTATATCCGATAACCTTTTCCTCCACTGTCCCTGGTGTAGATGTCATGCTTAATTGATATTTTAATCATCTTAGAAGGTGACTGCAGTCCAGACCATCCAGTCTTTTTGACACCATGTTACTGAAGCACATGCTCAATGTGATTTTTGACATTGCATGTAATCAGTTTGTTCTTTGGGGGCCTTAGAAATTTTGCAGCTGAATTATGAAAATCTTTCCACTACTTGTGACATTGAATGATATTTGGGAGATGCATGCCTTTAAAAAGAAACTCGTAACAGAAGTATTTACAGCCAGAGAAACACTGTTGGAAAAAACATTTTTTTTTCTCTTAAAAAATGTCAGTGGGGTAAATGTTGTGACCCTTGTGCTGTAGATTGCAGTATGATGGGCCTTCATATTAACATTTTACACCATTTGAATATGCATCAGTGCTGCACCTCTAACTTGTGGCCTTGTTTAAGTATTCCTCTGATTAGAGATGCACCTCAGGTTAATGAGAAATGCAAGCTGTTTATGCTGTAGTGTGCATGATTAAATTCAAGTGGGCTGCTGTAATGATTTTTTGCCTGCTTCCAAGTGCATAATCCTGCTGTGATAGAGATGTGCACCAAGAGAGAGATGATTATTAGATCTCACTCAGTGTCGTTGCTGTGCATTGAGATTCATTGTTTTGTGATCGCTTCTTGCATTAGTTTGAAACGATGCAGATATAGGTAACATTCCGTTTGCGATTATGTTTCGCAGTGCTTTGACGTTCAAGTCAGTGTTGATGCATTTGTGTTTGCATTAACCTTTCCTAAAAGGCCAGAAATTATTAGGTTGTTTATGTTATTTGGTCTCCTCCTGAGAGACATTTAATTGAATTTGGACCGAAATGCTGTAGAGTTTGATTACCTTTTCTCTTGTTTGTATTTAGTTTGCTATACTAACTTTCCATTTAGCACTGGCGTTTCTGGGTCAATGGCATGACACTAACTTTTTTTTAATCTTATTTATTTAATATATTCTATGATAAGCATGTTATTATTTTCTTAATTTTTCTATTTTAGGGGGTGGGGTACAACTATCATGATATCATAATGTAAAAATAAACATTATTAGAAAGTTTGGCATAATCTTTTATAATTCTATTTCTACCGTTCAGAAGTGTAGTTATAATAAGAATAATTCTACAAAACTATTTCTATTTCAAATACATGCTGTTCTTTTCAAAATTCTATTCATTAATAAATGATGGGGAAAATCATACTGAATGATTTCTGAAGGATAAGTATGTTTTTAATTTGTGAATTAAAATTAAGTTGTGATAAAACTGTCATGATATTATAATGTAGAATCAAGTCTTATTGAACTTGAACCTTATTAAACCATATTAAAATGTTTGGCATAATTGTATTATAATTTCTTATCACAGTTTCCATGAAATATTAAGCAATACAACATATTTCAACATTGATAATAATAATAATAAATTAGAATGATTTCCGAAGGTCATGTGACACTGAAAACTGGAGTAATAATGCTGAAATTTCAGTTTTACATCACAGGAACAGTTTACATTTTAAAAGTTATTTTCAATTGTAAAATTTCAAAATCACTGTTTTCTGATTTTCTTCTTTCAAAAACATTTTTAAAAAATCCTACCGACCACAAACTTTTGAACAGTGGTGTATGCTGGTTTTTTCACAGCAGTATGAGATAATGACACCTAAATTAGTCATTTGAGACAATTGCAGGTGACCATTTTTGTGTATTTGTTGCAGCCAACTGCTTCCTCTCTTTCCTTTTACTTATCTGCCTGCAGGGAGGCTTGGAAGAGACTCCATTCCCTGAATGTGTTTTACGTCATCTTCACACACCTCTTTGAATTACAGTTCTCACCATGCCGGCTTTATCAGCAACAAGTAACGCCAGCAGACTGGGGATGCAGCTTATTTCGGATGTCACAGTCAAAACGCAGCCTTGAGAGTAAACAACATCAACCAGAGCTGACAAAAATAAGATATGGAAGAGAGAGCTGGCCTGCTGAAATGTTTTTCTTATGTGTCAAAATGAGATTTCAGAAGTTCCATCAGCTCGATGTCAGGTGTTTTTGATCACTGATTGTTAACAGAGGAATCACTGTTGGGAGCCATACATGAAAGAGGATGCTCTTATTTTCCCTCCAGCGGAGGAACAAGCAAAATGTTTGCATTCTCACAGCTGTGATGTATCGTACCGTGTCTCAGACTGACTTAGTCAGTTTGTTCAAATAGTCAAATAGTCTCATCCCATTTCCTCAAATGACACAAATTATTTAATAAAATTATACTGGGGTGATTATAGCTAACTAAAAGTAAAACTGAAATTACAAACTAAAATTACAACAAAATTAAAATAAAAATGGAAAATATAAAAAAAGATTCAAAATATTAATAAAAACTATAATATTATATCAATGATACTAAAATAACTCTGAATTATAGCGTTGCATGCATTCATCGAGTTACTGTTAATTCTTTATGAAAAAAATATCAAACAAATAATTTTTTCTTTCAAATTATGAAAAGTGTGGATATTTTTTTCATTTTGAAAATGGAAAGTTTTACAAAAATGTCAACCTTGGTACCCTGTTTTTGTTGTTCATTGCTCTTAATTGAATGTTTATTACTAGAAAATAAAATCACATAAAACTAGGGTTTTAAACTGTATTTATGTAGAACATTTAACTGGATCGAATGCAATCCTCAAAGAAAATAACCAAAAATGGTATTCATTTTATAATAAATACCCAGAGTACATATCACCCCTCAAACCAAAGTAGTGAAATTATTTAAAATTCTCTCCTATGATGTTCACTTAACTGTAATACTAAGATAAAAGAAAATTAATATGACTTCCATTTCTCACACTTTTATATTGTATGTAATATTTTATTCAGTGTATAAGGAGATGTGTGTCACGATGCACACACACGAGGAACGAGGAGACGCTGGAGAATACGTTTAACAGGACTTTATTACCACCAAGGAACCAAGGGAGACGAACACAGGAAGACGTTCACACGAAGACGTTCAACAGCGGACAGAGAACTAGGGACTGGGAACACTTTACATACACACAGGAGGAGGGGATGACGAGACACACCTGGGATCAATGAACCATCATGGGGAACACCTGGGACAAATTAAACATGGGAAAGGAACACCTGGGGAGCAAGACACAGACAAAACATGGAACAGAGTCTGACAATGTGACCCTATACATATTAATATTCATGCAGATTCTGAATTGTAAAAAATGTCGTCAGTTGGAGCTGTTGACCCATAGTATTTCCTTGAAAGCAGACATTTCATTGTAATTCCTTATTTTCAAAATTACAAACCACCATAATTCCTCCAGTACCTTTGAATCATATTGAATATAAATTATGCTTGAATCCAGGAGCAGCCAGAGAGATGGTGCTTCGAAAAGTGGAGATAATTACTTGTGTTATTACTGCTGAAACAGACAAATCAATCCCCGCCTGAAAGCTTGGACAATTAGATTCGTTATTGAATTCATGTAGATGAGGCCTCTCAAAAATCTATGTCATTGTAGATGTCAAGTACCAGCAAATTGAGGACTTGACAAAATATATTGTTGGCTGGAACCAGTGAGTAAATGGAGGGTAAATGAAACGACATAGACATTTAATCGCTCTGATAAAAACTAATTTCATTTAGCTGTGTTTCATTTAGACACTTGATATTCCCAGCATAAAAAGACGGCCTTTTTTGAGTCTGCAGTAAGAAACTGAATGAGGATTTGTGTCTGTGTCAAGTCACTCGTAAGTTGTTACAGGAACAAATTATGGTATTTAGATGTTTGAGGGGATAGACTTGACTGAAGTGCTTTTTGACAACCTGTGCTGCGTTTAGAAAAGTCTCTCAAGGAACATTTCGCTTTTCAGTCTCTTTTTAACTCACCGAAGAACTTTTTCAGGCTCCTGTGTGCAAAAGATATTAATATCGTGGGACTGTGCCATTGTGCGTTGTTGAAACAGTTCCTCCACGCTGCAGTTCAGTTGCACTGGAATAGATCAAACTCCCATGTTTTGTTTCTGTAGATCAGATGAAGATGGTTCCTCTGCCAGGCTGGTCTGGGTTGGTTTGGTACTGATCTAGCTAATGCTACATGCTGTGGCTTGACTAACAAAGGCTTAGTGGTTAACCTAGTCAAGATGTCTTGTTGAGACACTAATACATACAATATTCCAAAAAGCACAAAATATGCTGGTGAAAGTATATTAATAACGGTAAAATAAATATAAGATGGTACAGTGTGTCATATTTATAAAAGCCTGTTTTCACTTTAATAAATAAATAAATATTTAGTTGTTTTTTTGTGTGTTTTCTGTCCTATCTTACAACTTGACTTATATATATTGTAATGGCAATATTATTTCTCATTATTGTGACTTTATACTACCATTCAGAAGTTATTTTATTTAATTTTTTAAGAAATTAATACATTTATTTAGCAAGTATGCTTTAAATTGATCAGAAAAGACAGTAAAATACATTTATAATGTTACAAAAGATTTCCATTTCAAATGCATCACATTTTCTACAAAAACATTAAGCAGCATGACTGTTTTCAAAATTGATAATAATAATAATAATAATAATAAATGTTTCTTGAGCACCAAATCAGCATATTAGAATGATTTCTGAAGGATCATGTGACACTGAAAACTGGAGTAAAGATGCTGAAAATTCAGCTTTGCATCACAGGAATAAATTCCATTCTTAAATATATTCAAATAGTAACGTGTCATTTTAAAATTGTAATAGGATTTCACAATATTTACTGTATTTTTGATCAACCTTGGTGAACAAAAGAGACTTATTTTAAAAAATTAAATAAAAATCTTACCGACCCCATTTTTTTTTCAGTGATAGTTTATATCTCACAATATGACTTTTTCTCTCTTAATTGCAACTTTGTATTTTACATTTTGGACTTCTGATATTTTTATATTATATGAAAAAAGTAAATATTATTTCTAAAATGAAAGGTGGTAAGTTACTTTAGGAATACTGCAAATGCCTGTACAAAAGCTAAATGTTTTTAAATGAAGGTTTTCATAGCTATTTATACTAAAGTAAAACAATATAAAATGTCTGCCACCCGTTTATTTTGTGAGATCTAGATCATTGTAACTCAGTCCTTACTCAAGAGCCAGCTATTTACACACATTCCCTTTCCTGCTTATTTAAAAAAAAAAAAATCCATACAACTCCAAGCTCTTTACACTCTCTGTTGCTTTGTGAGCAGACAATGTACTGCTGCATTCCCCAGAGGAAGATTATAGTAATTTATACTAATCTACCAGCGACTCAGACTCATCCTGCACTGACAATTAGCGCTTTATCAACAGTAACCAGATACTATTTAAACTGAGCTGGATGTTGACATCACTGAATTCAATGATGAACTGTCTTTAACTGAAAAATTAGTGTTTACTATTGTCATTTTGCATTATTGACACACTATTTTCCTAATTAATGCTGTTCAGTTGCTTTGACACAATCTGTATTGTTAAAAGCGCTATATAAATAAAGGTGACTTGACTTGACTTGAACAGGGCAAATCCCATCTTAAATTGACATGTCCCTGAGGACATTTCTGCAATCAGAACAGTGATTCACCACTCTCTGGACTATCTTTTGCCCACTTCATTCAATTTTCCGCTTCCTGATTTTACGAGGACTAACATAAGCTTTCAATTGAGACATTTTACATTACATTTGGCAATCATCATTTTCCTGCTATCTACTGTGCTAATATGAGCTGGTAAATAAGCTTAATTTCTAACATGTTTATTTATTACATGTTGTATTATCAGAAATAACAGACATTCCGGTAACACTTTAGTATAGGGACCAATTCTCACTATTTACTAGTTGCTTATTAGCATGCATACTACTAGCATATTAGCTATTTATTAGTACTAATAAAGCACATATTAATGTCTTATTCTGTATGACCATATTCTAGATCCTACCCAATACTTAAACTTAACAACTACCTTACTAACTATTAATAAGCAGTAATTAACAGTTTGAGGCAAAAGTCTGTGAGTCATAGTAAATAGTTAGTTAATAGTGAGAACTGGACCTTAAAATAAAGTGTGACCGACATTCCCTCCAGGCCGTTCTCACATGTAGCAATTTATGTAATCAAGCAAGCTGCGTTGACGTCTCAGTGAACACAAATATAGGCATGAATTTTTACACCATAGGTTAAGTGTTATTTATGACAGAAACACAAATAAATATCAAGGGTGTTTTAAAACCAGAAATTAGAAAATAGTGTTTCCCTACAGCTACTCCTGTGAATGTCCAGTGGACTGAGCAACTGTTTGTTTGTTTGTCTGTTTTGTTATGCCATGCAAGTTCTCTAATATTTATATGTCTATGCTGTATTTTGCATTATCCACTCATGTTTTCAATAGGTTTCATTTTGTGTGCAGTAGTTTTACAGTAATTCATCCATTCATTAATCATAAATGTAAGCATTTTACACATACATTTGTAAATTTTTATGGGTCTGGCTTCCGGTCTCATCCACGTCCAGCTACGGTCCTGTCTGCGATCCTCTGACTGAGACAGACCAGCCCCCTCAGAGGTTTTGGGAGAGGATCTAGTTTGGCGAGGGATGTACCTCTTGAAGGCTGCAGACTGCGCCCTCGCCTCCTTAAACCTTTCGACCACCGCCTCAACAAATGTGCCAAAAAGCCCAGAAGGTGAGAGCAGAGCATCAAGGACGTTCTTATCCTTCCTCCTGATGTCCTCAAGATTTAACCACAGATGGTGCTCCATAGCCACCATTGCCGCCATCGGCCAGATGCGGTTTGCTTGGTGACGTGGAGAGCATGATCCGTCGTGCAGTGCAGCTCCTCCACAGCCTCAGAGGAAAAACCATCAGTTGAAAAATTCAACAATCAGCATGTTGAAAACGGTGACGCTGAGCTGAATACAGTCTCAACCATGATTTCTCAAGAACTGAAGAAATGGAAGGCTCCTGGGGGAAGGACGGTCATGGCCCGACAGAAACCGTTCATCTAGACGACTACGAGCAGGCTTCTGTTTCTCACGCCCCCAAACTAGCTCCAATCTCTTAGCAGCACGCATGTGGGGCTGGAGAGCTGGGATGACTCAGTACTCACACTTTTCTCATCATCACCAACTACATCCACGTCCTCGTCTTGACTGGATGACAGCAGCAGCTTGCTGTCCGCCGAATCGGCTGACTCCAAAGAGAGCACGTCCAGATTCCGCGGCTCATGACAGAAGAAGCAGAAAGATCCAAACATTTCTCCCGCTTCCCAACGAGCTCCACCTGTGATCCCCTCGACCAGATCTTGCACTGTGCCTCAGCAACAGCGGGACCCGAGCCGTGAGGTGCATGCTGATGCAATTCCCCAAAATGTCCCCTAGGGGATGCAGTGTGGAGTTCCCTTGAAGGGAACGTCTCGGTTATGTATTGTAACCCTCGTTCCCTGAAGGAGGTAACGGAGACGTCACGTCGGTGACCGACGAATTGGGAATCTTGCCAGAGAGACCAATCTACTTAGAGTGTAAACTAAGCGAGCCAATGCACATTAGCATGCGATGATTGCATCCAGCTGCCGCTGATCGCAGCGCGAGAACAAATAGGCAGCAGATGCACCGCATATTCAGGTTTTCGCTGAGGAGCCGAGCCGGTAACCTGGCCGCTCAGCGGTGGTACAGCAGCTGTGGCGACGGGACCTGACGTCTCCGTTCCCTCCTGATAGGTCATCCACTATCCAGTGGGCCATCCTCTGCTTGGAGACGGCATTCCCCTTCTGCCAGCCCTCGTAACAAACAAAGAGCTGTTCTGAGGTCCTGATCTTAAAGCGCGGACAGGACAATGCAAAGCTAGGGCTGGGTCTGCCTCCTCTGGGGACAGCGCTTGCAGGTTCACTACGTGATCCCTGAAGGGAGTAGTAGGAACCTTGGGCACACAGCTGGGCCGGAGCCTCAGGGTTACCTAGGAGTCAGCCGGCCCAAACTCTAGGCACGATTCGTCGACCGAAAATGCATGCAGATCCCCTACCCTCTTGATGGAGGCCAATGCAACCAGGAGCAGAGTCTTCATTAAAAGAAACTTTAGCTCGACTGACTGCAAAGGCTCAAATGGGACCTGCTGTAGTGCTTTGAGCACCAGAGACAGGTCCTGAGAAGGTATAGAGGGAGGTTGAGGAGGGTTTAACTTTCTCGCATCCTTAAGGAACCTGATGACCAGGTCTTGCTTCCCCACCGTTCTCCCCTCCACGGGGTCGTGGTTAGTGGAAATAGCAGCGACATATACTTTAAGGGTGGAGGGAGACAGCCTTAGAACAGCGGTGGAACAAAACAAAACAAAAGATTATCTGCCCAGCCCTCCTCCGGGGGAGGGAGTGGTGCATTCACCATCTCCTGAAGAGCGGCTCCAACCATCTCTGGGTCGCCCGTCACAGGGCCTCTTGTTCTTGCACTTACCACCAAGTTCGGCGGGGGCCTGGATGGGTGGGGCGGCTACCCTGTGACCGGCTCCACGGCACTGCTTAGCTGGAGGCTGCAGTAGTCTGCTACTGTGCAGCCGAGAACTGCTGGGCGAAGCTCTCAACCGCGTCATCGAAGCAGCCATTCTGGGACATGGGGACATTGAGGAACCACACTTTGTCGGCGTCCCTCATGTCGGCCAGACACAGCCAGAGATGGCGCTCCTGAACCACAAGCGTGGACATCGCACGACCCAGAGAACTCGCTGTGACCTTCATCGCTCAGAGCGCGAGGTCAGTTGTGGTTCGGAGTTCCTTTAGAACTTCCGGATCATGACCACCCTTGTGCAGGTCCTTCAGTGCTTGAGCCTGGTGGACCTGCAGTAACGCCATGGCGTGTAAGGTGGAGGCAGCCTCCCCACAGGCCGCATAAGCACTGCCAGTCAGACCAGACGAGTACTTACAGGCCCAGGAGGGAAGGGACGGTTTGCCCCACCAGGTGGAGGCAGTATTAGGACACAACTTCATCACTACAGACCGCTCCACCGGGGGGATCTCCGTATACCCCCCGGATGCCCCGCTGTCGAGGGTGGTGAGGGAGGAGGAGCTAACAGGCCAGTTCCTGGCAGTAAAAGGTGCCATCCACGACCTGGTGAGCTCCTCATGCACCTCCTAGAAGAATGGCACCGGAGTGGGGCGCTGAGAACCAGCATGGGTTCCCCAAGAAACCAGTCATTCAACCTCGAGGGCTTGGGACACGAGGTCTCCACTTGAACCCTACCCACTCGGCGGCCCGGGAAAGCATAACCGTCATCTCTGGATCCAATTCAGTCTTTGCTACCATCCTAGAGGGCGGCAGCGCAGCCGAATCTTCCTCTCCAAAGAGCTCCAGCTCGCCCTACAATGCAGCGATCGACATCTGATTGTCGGGAGGAGACCCAAAGGATACGACTGGTACGTTCCTTTCAGAGGGCCCAGCATGTTCCTGAGGGAGCTCAATTGGTTGCGGACTACTAGAGGAGTGATGGACCTTCAGAGGTTGGTTCCTCAGAGGGGTCGCCGCCACTGTGATCCTCAGGCCATGTCCACACGTACACGGGTATTTTTATAAATGGAGTTTTTCCTTCTTCCGTTTAAAAAAAAATCTCTGTCCACATGAAAACGCAAACGCATGCTGTGAAGCACTGTCAAGAGCATGCCAAACCAACAGGTGGCGATATAATCTCAACCGTAAAGCCATGTTGGCCAATCAGAAGCCTGAAAAAGTCTCCAGTAAGTGGAGATAACAGCGGAGGCGCTGACGTCACAAGCCAAAAACTCCGGTTTCGCTGTCTACACGATAACACTGAAAATCTTCACCCTGGCAGGCATTTTCAAAAATGTTCAGTTTCAGTGAACTGGTGCTGCGGTTGCGTGTGGACGAACGGCCTAACCGTGTAGAAAAAGCTGCGGTTTTAAAAATAACTGTGTTCGTGTGGACAGGGCCTCAGACCGCCCGAGCTACTGCCTGAAGTACTCCTCCCCTGACTTCTGCCAAGAAGAGAACTAGATTGAGACAGAGGCATCGGAACTCCACTCCTTTTGAGGTAATGGAGCCTTGCCCGCAACTCCGAGATGGTCATCTTCCCGCAATGAGAACATGACTCATCCATGAACGCAACCTCAGTGTGCTTAATGCCCAGGCACGTGAGACAGCGATCGTGACCATCACCCGCCGACAGGTAACGACCGCATCCAGAAACGCACGGGTGAAATGGCATCTATACCAAGACGCAACGTCGTCTTTACAAAGACACAGCGTCAAGTTGGCACAGACGCAACGTCGTCTTTAAAAAGACGCGCCCACCCATGAATGCTCTTTCAGGGAAAAAGGCTCTTTTAGCATGCTGAAGCGCACAGGGGAAATGGCCGCCTGCAACACAAACAGGGGGTAGTGCAGGCTGATGTGTACAACCCACTCGACATGGGAAACGTGACCAACGCTGTAACGCCGTTCCGCCAACACCAATTTGCAATTTCATTCTGTTACTGATATTTACTGTATATGGCTAAAAAGTTAGATTAAAGTTTGAAATTTTGATAGCTTGTAATGTACATCAATGAGATCTTTAAAACAGTATACTACTTAAATGCATATAAATATCAGTTGTCACTCTATATCTCCCAATATGTCATAGTAATATGATACTATGGTTCCTCAAAAGCCTGATGATCATATTTGATACATTGTAACATGATTTTTCAAGATAAATAAATAAATAAAATACAAATGTTATATGGATAATCAAGTAAACCAAAATTGCTTCAGTCCAGTAAATCATCTTGAAATATTACTAACAATATAAAGGTTATTTTTACAATTTCTTTATAAAAATCAGTTAAGATTTCACACCAAAAATGTGGACATTTTTACACTTAAGATCTTTTATTTATTAAAAAAGTATAAACTATCAATAAGATTACAGAAGGCATGTAGTAGATTACGTATAATAGGTTTGTCAGCAAAGTTTTGATCATGTTGATAGTTTAGAGGCCTTAGAAACTTGTGTATCAAACATGATACAGTAGGCTTTATAGGGTTAATGCTGTTTATTGTAAACTTTATCTAAACCTCTGATAGACTGTCCCTAATGAAACTTTAACATGCCTGATAGATTATTGACATTTGCTCATAATAGAAACCCTCAGCTCTGAGGTTTAAATTCGCTCCATTTCTCATTGCAATAATGGCTAAAAATCATCCTGTCCACTTTCTCTGAAAACAGGAAGTTCCAGTAAGCTTCTATAAGATTGTTGAAGCCCACAACGGCCAGACTGTCTCGCGATTTGCTGAACAAACAAAAAATAATGGCCGATCTAAATGGCCTTGGGGCAGATAATTGCAATGTTTTGTAATGGCCATTGATTTTTGACTCCCCCTCCAAATGATTGGGATGGCGAAAGGTCTGATTTTGTGTAGGAGTGATACGGCGGACATATGATATGGTTCTTAAACACTCCTGCAGCTCACGCCCCCTTCCGATCGATGCTTTTACCAAGGATGTCAAAGCCGAGACTGATTGTTTCCCACCCCTGGCTGAAACTGCAAAGAAAATGCCTTTCGTGTTGAATCAGCGGCAAATCACGGCTCACCTACCTCATCTTCTTATCTGCTTCTGTCAAGTGTGATCCAAATAACGAGTGAGAATAAGGTTGACTTTTAATTTAACAACTGAACTGACATTAATATTAAGAAGCAGCTAAGAGAGCATATGAATCGCATTTTGAGGAGGTGTTTGTTAGGTGCCGGGAAGGTCACTCTGCTAGTGGCTTGTGAACATACTCGGTTACTAACGTAACCTCGGTTCCCTGAGATACGGGAACGAGTACTGCGTCTGCTAAGACGCTATGGGAAAACTCCTTTTTCTCCGAATACTGAAGTCTTTTCAATAACGCAGTGTAACTGCACAGCCATTGGTTCGTGCAGTGAATTAAAAACGAACCAATGGTTCGGCAGAGGAGCTGCCCGAGCCTATGGCGACAAAGCCCGCCAGAATGGCCGGGGCATCTTCAAGCGGGGCATCTACAAGCTGGCACTTCGCCATAAGATCCTCAGGTTACTTCGACTGAAGCGATGACTGAGTCGTGCAGCTACATAGCATGGCAAGCAACGCAGTACTCGTTCCCGTATCTCAGGGAACCGAGGTTACGTTAGTAACCGAGTACGTTCCCTATCGATACTTCACTCATACTGCATCTGCAAAGACGCTATGGGGAACCAGTACAATCCCTCCGTGTTATGTTAGAGGAATGACTAATGCTTGAACTTGCCTTGAGCACCAATGGGGCCTAGAGGGACCAAGTATTTTGCAGGGAAGCCCCGCAGGAGGCAATAAGGTCAAGCTCGCAGAGGTCAGCCCGGCGCGGAGTAATCGTTCCAAGAGAAATTGTACAGCCTCGGAACCCAGTGGGGCCCAAGAGCGTACAGTGAAGAAGGCAAAAGCCTGAAGCACTGGTTTTGCCATATGGCTGCTCTAATAGAGGGGTAGCGCATCCTGACAAGCTCAATGCGGCCATCAGGATGAGCTACCAGCTTAAATAAAGAGGTCAAATTCATGATTAAGGTGAGGAATTAATGACAACAGAATGTTGTCAGGAGGCCAGTTTAATGCCTCACCTGAACGACGCTCCTTTTTACAGGTGCCAGTCTAACGCTTTATCAGAAGGTAGCTTCGTTTTACATTCTGAAGTCTGAATCGTTATACTAAGACTTTTGCACCCATACAAGTCAGGGAATGAGCACCCCCTGCTGGCCGGACTAAAACTAGCTCCAGCAGCAAGCTAGTTTTTCACAACAGCTGACCAGCCATCAGAATGTGCTACTGGCTTCAAAATTAAAACAAAGTCAAATTCGTAACTGAGGTGGGGAATTCATGACAACAGAATGTCAGGAGGCCAGTTTAATGCCTCATCTGCAGAATGCTCCTTTTCTCAGTCTAAAGTCTGCGTCATTACCCTAGGACTTTTGCACCCATTCAAGCCAGGGAATGATCACCCCCCTGCTGGCTGGACTAAAATTAGCTGCACCAGCAAGCTATATTTTCACAAATGGTCTCCCACCAGTGTACTGAACAGGCTCTGACCTGCTTAGCTTTAGTGAGGAACCTAACTCTGCCTACTGCATGCCACAGCTGTGTTCGAAGCCTGTGCCTTAATAAAGCTGCTCTAATAGAGGGGTAGCGCATCCTGACAAGCTCAATGCGGCCATCAGGATGCGCTACCAGCTTAAACAATGAGGTCAAATTCATGATTAAGGTCGGGAATTAATGACAACAGAATGTCAGGAGGCCAGTTTAATTCCTCATCGGAACGACGCTCCTTTTTACAGGTGCCGGTGTAACGCTTTATCAAAAGGTTGCTTCTTTTTATATTCTGAAGACTGATTCCTCATACTAAGACTTTTGCATCCATACAAGTCAGGGAATGAGCACCCCCTGCTGGCCAGACTAAAACTAGCTCCAGCATCAAGCTAGTTTTTTCACAACGGCCTACCAGCCATCAGAACGTGCTACCAGCTTCAAAAAGAAAACTAAGTCAATTTCGTAACTGAGGTGGGGAATTCATGACCACAGAATGTCAGGAGGCCAGTTTAATGTCTCATCTGCAGGATGCTCCTATTCACAGTCTAAAGTCCGCATCATTACACTGGGACTTTTGCACCCATTCAAGCCAGGGAATGATCACCCCCTGCTGGCTGGACTAAAACTAGCTGCAGCAGCAAGCTACATTTTCACAAATGGTCTCCCATCAGTGTATTGACCAGGCTCTGGCCTGCTTAGCTTTAATGAGGGACCAGACTCTGCCTACTGCATGCCACAGCTGTGTTCAGAGCCTATGCCTTAATAAAGCTGCTCTAATAGAGGGGTAGCGCATCCTGACAAGCTCAATGCGGCCATCAGGATGAGCTACCAGCTTAAATAAAGAGGTCAAATTCATGATTAAGGTGAGGAATTAATGACAACAGAATGTTGTCAGGAGGCCAGTTTAATGCCTCACCTGAACGACGCTCCTTTTTACAGGTGCCAGTCTAACGCTTTATCAGAAGGTAGCTTCGTTTTACATTCTGAAGTCTGAATCGTTATACTAAGACTTTTGCACCCATACAAGTCAGGGAATGAGCACCCCCTGCTGGCCAGACTAAAACTAGCTCCAGCATCAAGCTAGTTTTTTCACAACGGCCTACCAGCCATCAGAACGTGCTACCAGCTTCAAAAAGAAAACTAAGTCAATTTCGTAACTGAGGTGGGGAATTCATGACCACAGAATGTCAGGAGGCCAGTTTAATGTCTCATCTGCAGGATGCTCCTATTCACAGTCTAAAGTCCGCATCATTACACTGGGACTTTTGCACCCATTCAAGCCAGGGAATGATCACCCCCTGCTGGCTGGACTAAAACTAGCTGCAGCAGCACGCTACATTTTCACAAATGGTCTCCCACCAGTGTACTGACCAGGCTCAGGCCTGCTTAGCTTTAGTGGGAAACCAGACTCTGCCTAATGCATGGGCATCCCTGCCTTATACACCTTGAAATCGCAATATAATCCGTTAAAACCCCATTTACTTTAATACAACTTAAAATGTCAGTATAGAAACATTTCATCCATATTATAAAATTCCTCCCAAACCCAAATTTTTCAATTAAGTCAAACAAATATTTATGCTCTACTCTGTCGAAAGCTTTTTCCAAATCTATGCTAATTAAATATCCTCCTTCACCTTTTTCTTTCATATACCACATTAGGTCTCTAATATTTGTTACTATGTCTGATATATCTCTATTTAAGACACCATATGCCTGATTTGTTGTTATAATATTTGGAATCACTTTTTTCAGTCTATTTGCCAAGATCTTAGCCAAAACCTTATAGTCAGTATTTAGCATACTCAACGGTGTGTAATTTTTAAGATCTTCTTTATCCCCTTTATTCTTATAGATGATTTGTATTATTCCTTTCTTCATGCTTTCACTCAATTGTTTCTGCTTAAAAATTTCAGCACATAAATTGTGAAGAATAGGTGTTGAAACATTTTTAAAAACCTTATAAAACTCAGATGTTAAGCCATCTAGGCCTGGACTTTTCCCATTATTCAATTGGTCTATAGCCTCTTCAATTTCCTCTTCATTTATATCCTTATCACACATTCTCTTATCTTCTTCATTTACTTGCATTTGAATTTGATTCAATAAAAACTCTTCATCTTTCACATTTATATCATTTTTTTTAAATAAAATAGTATAAAAACCCTTCACTTCATTCAAAATACATTGTTTTTCCTTCACAACTTTCCCATCTTTTAATATACTTTTGATCAGTTCTGCTTGTTTTCTTGTTTTCTTGTTTTCTCCAACTCATAAAAGAATTTCGTACTTCTTTCTCCCTCTACTGTATTTTTCACCTTGCTTCTTATTTTAGCTCCCCTGCACTTTTCCTCCTCTATTTTCCTAAATTCTTCTTCTAAAAACACTATTCTCGTCACATCCATCTTTCCTTAGTAACCGAGTACGTTCCCTATCGATACATACTGCATACTGCATCTGCAAAGACGCTATGGGGAACCAGTACAATCCCTCCGTGTTATGTTAGAGGAATGCTTGAATCAAGCTCGCAGAGGTCAGCCCGGCGCGGAGTAATCGTTCCAAGAGAAATTGTACAGCCTCGGAACCCAGTGGGGCCCAAGAGCGTACAGTGAAGAAGGCAAAAGCCTGAAGCACTGGTTTTGCCATATGGCTGCTCTAATAGAGGGGTAGCGCATCCTGACAAGCTCAATGCGGCCATCAGGATGAGCTACCAGCTTAAATAAAGAGGTCAAATTCATGATTAAGGTGAGGAATTAATGACAACAGAATGTTGTCAGGAGGCCAGTTTAATGCCTCACCTGAACGACGCTCCTTTTTACAGGTGCCAGTCTAACGCTTTATCAGAAGGTAGCTTCGTTTTACATTCTGAAGTCTGAATCGTTATACTAAGACTTTTGCACCCATACAAGTCAGGGAATGAGCACCCCCTGCTGGCCGGACTAAAACTAGCTCCAGCAGCAAGCTAGTTTTTCACAACAGCTGACCAGCCATCAGAATGTGCTACTGGCTTCAAAATTAAAACAAAGTCAAATTCGTAACTGAGGTGGGGAATTCATGACAACAGAATGTCAGGAGGCCAGTTTAATGCCTCATCTGCAGAATGCTCCTTTTCTCAGTCTAAAGTCTGCGTCATTACCCTAGGACTTTTGCACCCATTCAAGCCAGGGAATGATCACCCCCCTGCTGGCTGGACTAAAATTAGCTGCACCAGCAAGCTATATTTTCACAAATGGTCTCCCACCAGTGTACTGAACAGGCTCTGACCTGCTTAGCTTTAGTGAGGAACCTAACTCTGCCTACTGCATGCCACAGCTGTGTTCGAAGCCTGTGCCTTAATAAAGCTGCTCTAATAGAGGGGTAGCGCATCCTGACAAGCTCAATGCGGCCATCAGGATGCGCTACCAGCTTAAACAATGAGGTCAAATTCATGATTAAGGTGGGGAATTAATGACAACAGAATGTCAGGAGGCCAGTTTAATGCCTCATCTGAACGATGCTCCTTTTTACAGGTGCTCGTCTAACGCTTTATCAGAAGGTTGCTTCGTTTTACATTCTGAAGTCCGATTCGTTATACTATGACTTTTGCACCCATACAAGTCAGAGAATGAGCACCCCCTGCTGGCCAGACTAAAACTAGCTCCAGCATCAAGCTAGTTTTTTCACAACGGCCTACCAGCCATCAGAACGTGCTACCAGCTTCAAAAAGAAAACTAAGTCAATTTCGTAACTGAGGTGGGGAATTCATGACCACAGAATGTCAGGAGGCCAGTTTAATGTCTCATCTGCAGGATGCTCCTATTCACAGTCTAAAGTCCGCATCATTACACTGGGACTTTTGCACCCATTCAAGCCAGGGAATGATCACCCCCTGCTGGCTGGACTAAAACTAGCTGCAGCAGCACGCTACATTTTCACAAATGGTCTCCCACCAGTGTACTGACCAGGCTCCTGCCTGCTTAGCTTTAGTGAGGAACCAGACTCTGCCTACTGCATGCCACAGCTGTGTTCAGAGCCTATGCCTTAATAAAGCTGCTCTAATAGAGGGGTAGCGCATCCTGACAAGCTCAATGCGGCCATCAGAATGCGCTACCAGCTTAAACAATGAGGTCAAATTCATGATTAAGGTGGGGAATTAATTACAACAGAATTAATATTATAGCTATATATTCACAAATGGTCTCCCACCAGTGTACTGACCAGGCTCTGGCCTGCTTAGCTTTTGGGAGTAAGTCAGTTAAGCAGAAAGGACCCGAGCCTGTAAGGACCGGACATCCAGATTATAAAACCTGGTTAATGTGGACGCGAGGCCCAGCCGGCCGCCGCACAAATTTCTGCAATGGACACACCGCTAGACCAAGCCCAGGAATAAGCAACGCCTCTTGTTGAGAGGGCTCTTATCACATGGGGCATTGTAGGCCCAAAGAAGAGTACGCTAGCGCGAAAGCGTCAATTATCCATTTGGAAAGTCTCTGCTTCGTGACCGGAGACCCTCTGGTGCGGTCACCGAAGCATAGAAAATATTGTTCTGACTGCCTGGGGCGGAACGCTCAATATATATTGTCAATGCCCTGACGGGGTAGAGCAAATTCAGCTCTTGGTCCTGCTCTGAAGGAGGAAGTGCTGAAAGAGCTATTACCTGTGCTCTGAACGGAGTCGAGAGCACTTTAGGTTCATAACCATGCCTTGGCTTCAGGATGACCTTGGACTCGTTGGGCCCGAATTCGAGGCAGGTGGGGCTGACCGAGAGCGCCTGCAGATCCCCCATACACTTTACCGATGCTAACGCCAGTAGCAGAGAGGTTTTTAGCGTCATGGGAAGAAGGTCAAGACCCCTTCAAAAAATGAACAACTAGGTTGTTCATGCCCACCGACTGGCCAGCTATAGGAGCGTGTGAGGCTGCTATGGTTGCTACATAGACCTTGAGCATGGAGTGGGAATGACCCTTATCCAACAGCTCTTGCAGGAAGCACAATATCAGAGATACACCAGGCAGAGAAGACAGACCATTTAAGGGCATAGAGCCGCCTCGTAGAGGGTGCTCTAGCCTGAGATATTGTATTTAGCACACTCTTGGGGAGGTCTGCAGGCTCCCATCGAGAGGCCAGAGGTGCAGAGCTCACAGCTCGGGCTGGGGGTGCCATATCATTCTGTTCGCCTGAGCGCTACATTTTCACAAATGGTCTCCCACCAGTGTACTGACCAGGCTCCTGCCTGCTTAGCTTTAGTGAGGAACCAGACTCTGCCTACTGCATGCCACAGCTGTGTTCAGAGCCTATGCCTTAATAAAGCTGCTCTAATAGAGGGGTAGCGCATCCTGACAAGCTCAATGCGGCCATCAGAATGCGCTACCAGCTTAAACAATGAGGTCAAATTCATGATTAAGGTGGGGAATTAATTACAACAGAATTAATATTATAGCTATATATTCACAAATGGTCTCCCACCAGTGTACTGACCAGGCTCTGGCCTGCTTAGCTTTTGGGAGTAAGTCAGTTAAGCAGAAAGGACCCGAGCCTGTAAGGACCGGACATCCAGATTATAAAACCTGGTTAATGTGGACGCGAGGCCCAGCCGGCCGCCGCACAAATTTCTGCAATGGACACACCGCTAGACCAAGCCCAGGAATAAGCAACGCCTCTTGTTGAGAGGGCTCTTATCACATGGGGCATTGTAGGCCCAAAGAAGAGTACGCTAGCGCGAAAGCGTCAATTATCCATTTGGAAAGTCTCTGCTTCGTGACCGGAGACCCTCTGGTGCGGTCACCGAAGCATAGAAAATATTGTTCTGACTGCCTGGGGCGGAACGCTCAATATATATTGTCAATGCCCTGACGGGGTAGAGCAAATTCAGCTCTTGGTCCTGCTCTGAAGGAGGAAGTGCTGAAAGAGCTATTACCTGTGCTCTGAACGGAGTCGAGAGCACTTTAGGTTCATAACCATGCCTTGGCTTCAGGATGACCTTGGACTCGTTGGGCCCGAATTCGAGGCAGGTGGGGCTGACCGAGAGCGCCTGCAGATCCCCCATACACTTTACCGATGCTAACGCCAGTAGCAGAGAGGTTTTTAGCGTCATGGGAAGAAGGTCAAGACCCCTTCAAAAAATGAACAACTAGGTTGTTCATGCCCACCGACTGGCCAGCTATAGGAGCGTGTGAGGCTGCTATGGTTGCTACATAGACCTTGAGCATGGAGTGGGAATGACCCTTATCCAACAGCTCTTGCAGGAAGCACAATATCAGAGATACACCAGGCAGAGAAGACAGACCATTTAAGGGCATAGAGCCGCCTCGTAGAGGGTGCTCTAGCCTGAGATATTGTATTTAGCACACTCTTGGGGAGGTCTGCAGGCTCCCATCGAGAGGCCAGAGGTGCAGAGCTCACAGCTCGGGCTGGGGGTGCCATATCATTCTGTTCGCCTGAGAGAGGAGGTCTCGTCTCAGAGGAATGGGCCACGGGGCTGCTGAGAGCAGCCGAGACAGCTCTGCGAACCAGTGTTGGTTCCTCCAGAGCGGGGCCACCTACATAACCTTGTGTTTCTGTTCCCTGATTCGCCTGATTATCTGTGGGATCAGGGCGATTGGGGGGAAAAGTAAAGGAGTAAAGGAGGTAGGGCCAGTCGTGGGCCAACGCATCCCTGTCCTTCGAAAAGTAAATTGGGCAGTGAGAGTTGCCTTTCTCACTGGGTGGAGCATCCACTCCTCTGAGGGGACATTGCTCCGAGATAGCATGTCTGCTCCTTGGTTCAACCTGCCTGGCACATGCGCTGCTCTTAGCGAATGCAAGCTGAGCTGAGCCCATTCCAGGAGGCGCTTCGAGGAGAGACCGCCCTGGCGATTTATGTATGACACCACTGTCATGCAGTCTGAGCAGACAAGCACGTTGTTTTTTCTTTTTCCTTGTGAACTGGCCGAGCCTTAATGATTCTGTTTCTTTACATGTATTTGTTTACTGACCGTTGCATGCAATCATGAAATACAGCATTTTTTTTTAAATTGGCTATTCGTTTTGTGAAAAAAAAAAAAAGATTTCGGGTTCGGGTCGGGTTCGGGCTCTAAATTTAACTGTGCCGCTTGGGTCGGGTCGGGTCAGACGATCTCGGGTACGGGCCGGGTTCGGGCTTCAGTTTAAAGCCTGTGCAGACCTCTATCGCACAGCGCTCCCCAACCCGTGTTGGAAGCATCTGTCAAGACCACCTTCCTTCTGCAGACCATTCCCAGGGGCACGCCCCGTTCCATCCACTGAGAGTCTTTCCAAGGGGCTAGAACTGCTACACAGGCCCGGTTCACCTTGACACGCATGCGTCCGTGATGCCAGGCATGGGACGGAACTCGTGGGTAGGCACGGGTCACCTTGACATACATGCGTCCGTGACGCCAGGCGTGGGACGGAAATCATGGTTTTAGCCAGTACTGAAGGGGCCGCATGCGAAGCAGGCCCAGCTGAAGTACCGGAGACGCAGAGGCCATGAGGCCCAACATCTTCTGAAATGCCTTGAGAGGGCGAGGGGCTCCAACTTTGAATGAGGCCGAATAGCCAGTGCACGATCTGGCGCGACTATCGCCCTAATTCGGGCTGAGTCGAGAACTGTTCCCAGGAACGATATACGTTGCCTGGGGGACAGTGCACTCTTGGCAAAATTGACCCTGAGTCCCAGGCATTCTAAGTGGCTGAGGAGGGAGGATCTGTGAGATAATAGCTAGTTCTCTGACTGGGCCAGGATGACCCAGTCGTCGAGATAATTCAGAATGCAGATATCCATCTGTCCCATCTGTCCCATCTTACCCATCTTCGTAAAAGTGCGAGGAGCTAGGGACAGTCCAAAGGGAAGGACCGTGTATTGATATGCCACTCCCTTGAAGGCGAATCTCAAGAATCGCCTGTGGTGGGGGGCTATCTGGATGTGGAAGTAGGCATCTTTCAGATCCAGCGAAAAGAACCAGTCCCCTGGGCACACTTGCGAGAGAATCTGCTTCAATGTAATCATCCTGAACGACCGTCTCATGAGGGCACGGTTCAGGTGCCTGAGATTGAGGATGGGCCTTAGGCCGCCATCCTTTTTGGGGACGAGGAAGTATCGGCTGTAGAAGCCTGACTCGCTCTGAGCTGGGGGAACCGTTTCTATGGCTCCTTTTGCCAGCAAATTCATCACCTCGGCGCGTAGGACGTGTGCTCTGGACCGAGGTGGAGATGACGACGCTGAATTGCGGGGGTCTTCAAGCGAAATGAAGTGAATAGCCTCGTTTTCTTATCCCCAGAACCCATTTTGACACTCCGGGGATGGCCTGCCAGGAACACCTTGCGGGGACACAACGCTCGTGATAGGCGGAAGAGTTATTTTGCTCTCTTTTTGAAAATGTGTTTTATTTTTCTTGCTATAACAGCGAACGGTTGTGTGGGCGCTAACTGAACGGGCCCAGGGTTCACAACAGTCTTCACCACAAACACATTGCCGTCGGCACCCGGAAGTGAACGTGGAGCTTGGAGGCACAACAGAGGCTGCTTGGGAGGTGTTCCGGCGATGGCGAGACTTGGCCTCCTCCTCTTCCTGTCCCGCAGATCAGGTTGACGCCTGAGGCGCCGGGTCCAGCACTACCTTGGGCCGGGGTCCCTGGCGCTTAGGGAATGGATACCATCTGACCGAGCGGGAGCGATGTCGGTGCTGAGGCTTAGAGGCTGGCAGTGCAGCTGATGATGCAGGCTTCGTGGGCTGCTGAGTCGGCACCGTCTTGGGGTGACTGGCAGCAGCTGCAGAACTGGAGAGCTTAGGCAAGAAGTGTCGCATTGCCTGGGATGACTTCTGCACAGCGGTGAAGCGCTCAGCGAACCCTTCCACCGCAGGTCCAAAAAGGCCAGAGGGGGAGACCGGGGAGTCAAGGATGGGGACCTTATCCGCATCCTTGATCTCCGTGAGGGTCAACCATAGGTGGCGCTTAAGCCCCACAAGGCTGGCCATGGATCTGCCGATCGCCTGAGCCGTCATCTTCGTGGCGCGCAATGCCAGGTCATTCGTACTGCGCAGCTCTTTGAAAGCTGTGGGTTCCGGTCCAGACTCGTCCATGTTCTGGAGAAGTTTGGCCTGAAGTACCTGTAGAACCACCATAGAGTGAAGCGCCGAGGCCACTTGTCCAGCTGTCCAGTAAGCGCTGAAGTCATCCTACACGGCTTGGACGGGTGGGTGGCCTTTGCCTTCCAGCCGATGGCCGTGGGCGGACAGAGATGCACGGCCACTGACTCATCCAGGGGAGGCAGTCTGTCATACCTCTTTTCTTCAGCGCCGTCGACCGTTGTGAGGGCAAACGAAGAGGAGGCACACAGGCGGGCCGAGTAAGGGGCGCGCTAAGATCTGGTGATCTCATCATGGACCTCTGGGAAGAACGGTGAAGCTCGTTGTCAAGGGGCTTGACGGCGCCCCAGCAAGAACCATTCATCCAGGCGGCTGCGGGGGGGCTCCTCAGGCAGAGACCAATCCAAACCCAGCTCTTGCACAGCTTTAGACAGGATGCAGAACAGTTCAGCATCCATGCCCGTGCTGGCTGCGCTGGGCTCCACAGACGGCAGGGGGTGGGGTCGAAAGACGAGCCCGACAGCTCCTCCGCATCTGAAGCAGCCAGAGACACACTGTCGTCCAAGGCGTCACACTCGCTCCCACCGAACGAAACCAGATCGCTCGCAGCCGCAGAAGAATGCTGGTCCGGGTGAGAGAAGAGGACCCGGTACTTGCTACTTATTAATATTTGATTAATATTAATAAGTAGCATATTTTAATTACAAATTATAATATCATCATTAGAGTGTAAAATTAATTAAAATATTAACAGAATTTTGTATTAATTTTGAATTTCTTCATATTTGGTTTGCCCCATTTATGCGTAGAGGAGTAGTTCACCCAAAAATGAAAATTAAAAGTTATATCAAATACATTTTGAAGAATGTAGTTTTAAAAGGGAAGCCTCTCTATGTGGAGAGAGTGAGGCACGCGGGAGCTCAGCCGGCATGGGCTCACTCGTCACCGAGCGCCGAGATCATCTCCCCGCTGCTTTTTCCTCACAGGCTCCTGGGAGGAAGAAAGCGGGAGGGTGCGAGGGGCGGAGTCGCTTTCTGAAAAGAAAGTTATCCGCAAGCGCAGAGAGGCGAGACTCATATCCTCGCAATGAGGACATTCCGTCTCAGTAAGTGCAGCTTCAGCGGGGTCGGCGCCCAAGCATAAAAAGCACTCGCCATGACCGTCAGCAACAGTAGTGGCGCGGCATTTGAAACAACGCCGGAAACTATTGCGAAGATATTGCTGTCGTCGCTGAAGGAGAAGAAATCTGAGGATCCTATTGCGAAGTGCAATACATAGCCAGATGCCCCGGTGCCCATTCTGGTGGGCTCTGGCGGGCTTTGTCGCCATAAGCTCGTGTTTTAATTCACTGCATGAACCAATGGCCATGCAGTTACACTGCGTTATTGAAAAGGCTTCAGTATTTGGAGAAAAGGGAGTTTTCCCATAGCGTCTTAGCAGACGCAGTACGAGTGAAGTATCGGTAGGGAACAATGAATGTTCGCATTCATTGTGAACGCAATTCTGTTGGGTTTCACAATGTGTTGTGCAAAACAGGTTGGAAAACAACAAATTGGTTTAGAAATGATAGCAGTACACTCCACAGTCATTCAAAATGTCTCATGGTATTGAATTTTGACTTTTATGTAAATTTGTCTATGCAAACCAATGGCTATTGACATTTATGGGTTCATATTTTTCATTTCATGTCACATATCTTGAGGGGACTGTCATCTATTTTTTTATATTGTGTATTTTTTTGTGTAACAAAAGGCCATTAAATCAACTTAATGACAATAGTAATTACAATAAATGTCAATAGTTCTGACAAATTCATTAAAATGTTCACTTTTTGATTAATATTAATAAGTAGCATATTTTAATTACAAATTATAATATCATCATTTGAGTGTAAAATTAATTAAAATATTAACAGAATTTTATATTAATTTTGAATTTCTTCATATTTGGTTTGCCCCATTTATGCGTAGAGGAGTAGTTCACCCAAAAATTTAAATTAAAAGTTATATCTAATACATTTTGAAGAATGTAGTTTTAAATGTTTGAATAATGTAGTTTTAAAAGTTTCAAAAAGTAAATTGACTACAGTAAACTATCCCTTTAAGCAAAAGGCAGACAAACCAAATATGACGAAATTCAGTGTCACAAACTTACTTATTTGATTAGAAGTCTAGAATTTTTATTGAATTTTTAAACCAATTCAACTTTTAATTGAATGCAGTTTTGAATTATTTTAAATGCATTTATTCGACCCCATAGTTTGTTTGTTTGTTTAACTTTCATAATCTCCAAACTTTGGATTTTTTAAGCTTTGTTTCAGGCTCTGAGTCAGTTGCAGGCATTTTAAGGACAAAATATCCCCACTTGTCAATTTTTTGTGAATATTCTTAAAATGTCACCTCTCTTTCGTTCGCTTTCTCTATTTAGCTCTCTAAAAGTGGCTAAAATTACTCCAGGGCAATCCATCACAAAATCCGAGAGCGCTGAAAACAATGAGATGAAAGCTCCACACAAAGTGCACTGAATGTCTTCCTTCTGCATCTTTTTTATAAGTACCTTTACTGTAAAATCCTTTGTGTGCACGTTCTCACTGTCGTTCAAGGGGATTTTCAGTAGAAAATTTTAACTGTTTTACATTGATGAAGTCATATTGTGTAGTTGATATTTCCACGAATAGTTTAATAAATTGCGCTGATCTGTCATTTACCGATCAGTCAGCCAAACCACTTGAAAGTAGTCAATTTTTCCAAAAGTATTGTAAGCAAGATTTATGCTAAACACAAGAATAAAATTATCTTATATGATACTATGTTTTAAGATAAATTATGTGTCAAGAAAACTAAATTCGAAATATATTCTTTGAACTTATGTCTTTTATTATTTTTTTTATTATTTTTTTATTAAAATATATTTCAGTATATACATTTTTGGCCATATTCTGTAAAATCTGTATTACAGGTTTTAAAATATATTTACATGTGTGAGTTTTAGTTACTAATATTTTACCAAATAGTTTGGCCATTTGTATGTATTTTCAATGTTAACTGTATACTGTATTGTAAAAAAAGTATTTTTAAATATTGTAAACAACATGTATTTTAAGATTCAAAATGTAATACATTGTCATATATTTTGGTATTTGAAGGTTTCAATTAAGTATATTTTGTATTTGAAAGATTTATGCTGAATAACAAGAAGAATATTACATCATAAAAATTGTTCTAAGATAAATTATGTGTTAAGAAAAACATGTAATTTAAGATATATTCTTTGAACCCATACAGCAAAAACATATATTTTTAAACTATAAATATATATTTCAAAATATACAGAACATGGACAAAAATGTACAATATAGATTTCTAAAATAAATATATTATAAAATATATTTTTACGTAAATATTACATACAAGTTCACATGTAAGTTTTAGTTATTTATGTTTCACCACATATTTTGACCATTTTTATGTATTTTCAATGTTGATATATTGTCAAATATACAGTATATAGTATATAAACATTAATCTAACAGCGTGTGTTTTAAGATTCAAAGTGTAATTGAAGGTTTAAGTGAAGTATATTTTGTATTTGAAAAAATATATTTCTTTAATGCACATATTTTATAACATGCATGCACATTTATTTCTTTTATTTATTTAGTCATTTATCAGACGCTTTTATCCAAAGCGATTTACAAATGAGGACAACAGAAGCAATCAATTGTAGTATTAAAACAACTAAAAACAGATCCAAAACTAAAAACTGAAACTTTATAAATACTACCTATCAAATCAAATGACAGTAGTTTATCAGTAATCCTAAAAAATAACACTGCCAAACACACGTTAAAAAACAATAACTTACTAATACATAGTAAGAAATGGTTATAAAAACTGAAACAGAAGCGAAAACAAGTAATAGGAAAGAGGAGAAATAAAAAGCGATACTTATCCTTTGCCGGTGTCCCTGCCCAGTGGAGTCGCACAGTAGAGTCGATGGTCTTTACACTCTTCTGTCTTCACAAGAGGAGGCCTTCACGCGACAGCTGCTGCGGTAAACTAAGCTTTTTTATACCCATGAGCTGCTTTTAACTTCTAAAATATATATGAAATATATATAATATATGAAATATATTTCAAACATTGTATAATGTATTATCTATAATGTATGTGAATTTATCCAGTTTTAAGTTAATATATTTTTACTGGAAAACAAGACAAAAATACTAATAATACAAATATTTCCAGTATTGTCATGGCACAGCATACCCTTCAGGGTAAGTTGATAGCAGACCCATATTTCTCCCTGCCTAGAGAACAGCTTTGGCACAAAGTGGCACATCTTACCCTGCCTTCCACACACAATGTGCACGCTATCTTCAAAATATGCTAATATACCATAGGATAGTGCTGCATCTGTAGCTTGACAGTCCTGTTTGATGTAGACATCAAGAAATGATTAACGCCACTCTCTCACACTAATCGCACATCCAGGGTTCAGCCATTTAAGCCACGGCGTTCAAGAGAGTCGCTCCATGGAAATGGGTGTTCCGATGAATTCAGAATCCTTTCACAGTCGTTGGTCCTGTCTCACATGCTAATCCCACAGTGGCCCAGATAGAATATTTGAACCCCTGCTGAATGTTCCTCTCTCAAGGTGAGGTCTCTTGGTCAAAGCCGCCAGGCACTGACACACCGTAATCCCCTGTGAAGGCCTTGGAGTGTTTGGGTTATCTCTGCCAAGGCAGCACAAGCATAGATTCCCTACACAGGTTGCCTTTTGAGCGCAGACACAATTCCGGAAGCCAGCTTGATTTTTTTATTTTCCAGCGGGCACCTCAATGTATCGGATGTGACAGAGATTTAAAAGGATCAAGCAGCCTTTAAAATTCATCACAGTTACAGTTTGGTGCTGATAGGTGCGAGCAAGTTGTGAAGTAGTAAACTTTCCGCTCTAAATATAGCTCGCGGTGTATAATCCCTTTCTATCGTGGACGTGGATTGCATCCCATTATGCAGGATCTTGACTGTTATAAAATCTCTGGAGATTATAGGAAGAACAAAAGAAACTGAAAACGAAATAGCGCCTATGTAGTTCAAACAGGCGGTGAAATATCGCACACAAGATACAATGTTGGAAGACTATGGTTGGTTGTTGACTTTGACAGTTTTCTTTCCCATGCTGAGGTATTTCTGTTTGAAACAGGAAGTTGGGGTGGGATATTTTAAAAGAATGGTCCTTTAATAGAGAAATACATTTAATCGTTTGGCTGTGAACCATGATTAGCTACTTGTTAGAGTGAGGGATATTCTCGTTCTAGAGAGAATTTGATTGGATAAATCATTAGACACGCACACGAGTGTAAGATGAGTCATCAGTATTTTGGGCTGTTCCCATATAGCAAAATATCAAAATGTATTTCAGGGGCAAGAAAATGCAATTCCAAAAAATGCTATTGCCATATGTATATATTTGCCTCTTTTTTGCCTTTTTTTCTGACTTTTTTTTATATATATATTTTGAAATATGTTTAGCGTGCGTTTGTTGCTGCCATAAAGCGCTGTTTTTGCAGAGTTTCATACCCACTCACCAAGCTTACTCTCAGCCATTCGCCTTATTATAAGTCAGTGAACCATCATAATGACATTGCAAGGTAAAGAATATTGCTTTAAATTTTACTGGGACTGGGAAGTCTATGTCCTTTGTCAGTAATTGCAACATTTGGAGTACAAGTTCAATAAATATTAGAAGTATCAACCACATTAACAATGAAAGGTGCTAGGTTATGTCCATGATCTGCCATAAAATCACTGGCTGGGCGACACTGGTTCCCATAAAAGTCTCATAAAATGTTACAAGAATTTTACAAGCAACTCAATTAGAGTTGAAAAAAGCAACTACTGAACCAATGGCCACCTAAGCTGAAATACAACAGAGCTACAAAGAGTATTATCAGCCTATAGCATTCATTTATCATAAGTCTCAAGTATTCAGAGAGAGAATGTTTTGAAGTGTGCACAAAGACAAATGACATATGCAACCCTTTTTCCCATTGCAATATCATGCACTGATTAAATCGTTTGTTCAATAAGACATGGATTTAGAAACTAACAGGCTCATTTGTTTTTATTTTAGGTTGATTTGAGCAGTATGTGGTCAGTTGTATGCGGGCAACAAGATTTGGTTTCTTGCTAGAAAAGTCATGAACGAAATTCTCAATGATTGCTTTGCTGTTTGCTGCTCATGCTGATCTAAAACCACATTTATTTTTCTATTCAGCCCGGAGGCATGCACAACAAAATACAAGCTGCCTCTACAGTGTAGCCATATCTATTTATCAAATCACTAAGGCTAAAAAGAATAGGGAATGTTTTTATCTCTAGTATAACTGGGAAAAAAATGGTTAAGAGGCTGCTTGCTGTGAGATTATCCTGCTCTTGGTTCTGAGATGTTATGCATGTATATATGACTTCTTTCTTCTTTCTCATCTGACACAATTAAGTTAAATTAATTTTAAATATATGAATGATTTATTTTAAGTTTTGACAATGCAATTTTTATATGTTGATTTCAGCATTACGGTGAATTTACATGAGAATTGCAGCAACGTGAAGATACTGTTTGAACAAGAGAAAAAATAGGAGACAGTATGACACTACCATGTTGTGCAGAAAATGACTCTGAGAGTGTAGGTACTGTGCTTACACTGCGGGGAATCACAGCTGAAGATGAGGATTTATTATTGCCTGTTCTTCCTGTAACAGTGAGGACATGCGGACAGAATGTGTTGTCAGCGCTGCTCTGACGATTTTATCAGTAAAGTGGTTTAGAAATTTAAAAGGTACATGATATTTCTCACTAGCAGTAATCAAGGGTGCCATGACAGTGGGGGTGGGGGTAGGTTAGGACGATTCCAAGGGCCCGACGAGGGAGAGGAGGCCATATGAACAATATCTTGACTTGTGGTATAAGTGGAATAATTGACTCCGGTCCATTGTCCGTACCACCACCTGCATTGTTTTCTAAAAATTCCACAGCCCATCATCAATTATTCCTTACATATTCCATGTCTTCTAAAGCCATATGGTAGTTTTGTGTGAGGAAGAGACTCTGTAAGTGGCTAGAGTGACTAAAGCCAGACTGAAGCAGTAGAGTCTGGTCTCTAACAAAGCTTGGCGCCCAAGGCAAGATCACACTCAACAGCAGAGGTTAAAATATTTAATACTTTGTCAGAACCTTTTCAGATGCCTTTTCATTGATAGCCCTTGGAGCACATTTTGTACTTTAGCTTGTTTTACTTTGTCAGGAGAAAATGCATCCAGCCTCAGAGCCATGTTACATAATAATACAAGAGCAACTTTATCTCTCTCTCACTCTCTCTGCCTTTCTCTTTCTGTGAGGGCAGTTCAGTGCTAAATCAGCTAATTGTGAGAGTTATTTCAGTATGACGAGAGTGTAGGGAAAACAATGTATAGATGACATCTGTTTCAAATGCTCAACAGAAGAACAAGAGGAGCAGAGATGAGAATATTGGCTAAGTAGGCATGATTTCATTTTAAGGTGCCCCTATTATGCCATTTTTAAGGTTTCTAATATTGTTTTGGGAGTCCCCTACAATAGGTTTACATGCATGCAAGGTCAAAAAACGCTTACGTTTTCTCAAAATATGCATTTAAGATCACCTCATTTTACGATTCTCAAACGATTCGTTCGAAGCAGTTCTAAAATTCAGTCTCTCTAAACCCCTCCTTTCCGTGAGCCTACTCTTCTGTGATTGGTCAGATGGCCCAGTCTGTTGTGATTGGTCTACCGCGTACAGTGTGTGTCGGAAAAGATACGACCATTGCCATTGTTCAGTATTTTGAACGGCTGATAGAAAATGTAAACATCTATTATTTATCATACTTACAGGTCGTGATTCAGTGGAGTCAGCTAAACTGGGCACTGATCCATCTTTCAAGAGCAAGCATTTTGTGAATCCCCTGTTGAACTCCTCAAGATTAGAGAAGCAGTCGTCAGTAAAATGACAGGAACACAACAAAAGATTGGGGTTGTACTGCTGTGGTACAGTGGAAAAAATTTATTTTAACCACTGATTCTTTGCAGCCTAATCTTTCAGCAGTGAAAAGAAAAAAAAAATTCACATCTTTCGCAGCATAGGACACAGCGTCTTCTCCACATGATGTTAACCACAAGAACAAGCTACAGTGTTTGAGGGTCAAGTTGTTTGCGGCCGGCCAACATAGAACATAGGTGGGCATTATGCAAATGTGTTACTCAGTGACGTGTAGCCATCACAGAAGTGGGATGTACTGATGACTCGTTTAGGCTGTTCAGAGTCAATTCTTTCTTTTGGGAGACAATAACTTTATTTATCATGTACTTTACAGCTTTGCAGATTGTTTACATTCACATACAGCTACATTACACACTGCATTAAAGGCAATATACGAAATGGCATAATAAGGGCCTTTCGCACCGCTTTAGTTCCAGAACTAAATGTACAGTACTAAAGTACTGGGACGATTTTGCGCGAACTATTTCCCAGTACTATTTAAAGGGTTGCATTCGCACCGACAGTGTGTACTAGGAATAGGAGCTAATTTGGTTCTCGAAAAAGGCAGTCCGGTACTAAAATCGCTCCCAGTTCCGGCGGTGCGAAAACGCCAAAAAGTAGGTAGTTCCACAATTAGTTCTGGTACTATGAAAAGGTTCCTGCGGTGCGAAAGGCCCTATAGAGGCACTTTAAACTGACTCAGGGGGCATTTAAATGACACCGTTTTCAATAAAAAAAAATGTTTTATGTGTTTGGCCATTCATTTACACGGCAACAGCGCTTTGGGGGCCTAAAAATGCAAAATTTTGAAAGCGGGTTTAAAGTGCAAGTTTTTGAAAACGATACCATTATCATATCTGTGTAAACTTCAAAAACACAAATTTGTAAAAATGGTGACGTCATGCGCATGTAATACACATGCGCATGACGTCACCATTTTCACAAATTCAGTGTATAGGCATGCATGAGTTTCTTTACAAAGTCACATCACCAACAACACTCTTAAAAATAATGCTTCACGATGCCATAGAAGAACCTTTTTGTCTAAATGGTTCCATAAAGAACCTTTAACATCTGAAGAACCTTTCTGTTTGACAAAAGGTTCTTTGGATTACAAAAAGGTAAGAAAGAGATGGTTCTTTAAAGAACCTTTGACTGAATGGTTCTTTGTGGAACCAAAAATGGTTCTTCTATGGCATCGCTTGAAGAACCTTTTGAAGCACCTTTATTTTTAAGAGTGTACTGGCCTGATATGCATAATGCAGCAGATTAGTCGTTTTTGTGGATCCATGTGAAAGAGGACTGTTTTGACAATGTTGTTGTCCACATGAAAAACGCAAAGGAAAAACTTTTTGGTTTTTAGTACATTGTTGTCATGTAAACATACCCTTATACTGATTGTGTATCTCTCCATACCCAATCAGTTTGAATTATTGTCTTGTCTTCAAAGGGATACTTCCCCTGAAAAAAAAAAGTCTGTCTTCATTTATTCACCCTCATGTTGTTCTAAACCTAATCCAGACAAGTGCTCTAACAAAGTTTAAAAATCCTCACAAATGTCTGATATTTTTTCTGTTTATAAACGTAATTAATGTATAGGCCCTATTGTGGATGTTCAGTTGACCTCAATTTTGCCATGTTTTGTCTGGGCCTTTGAACTGTATATTATGTGTTTTTGTCTAAAGCAGTTTAATTAATCAATGTTTTGATCTGTTTAAGAAAAAAGGCAAAAGACACAAGTGAAGGCTCAAAGGATAATTTCATCAGTTATGATTTCCATCTTTTTTCCTCTTAAATGCTGAGATCAATACTGTTTTTCACTCAGGCATGCCTGAGGTTATGTGCAGCCGAGCATGATGAGATAATTACTTCAAAGCTCAGTGGGTCTTCAGAGGTATGTTGATTAGGCTGGAGGCTTTCTGATTGCTTTTGTTTGCATCTGACTCTAAGTGCCCTATTATGATTTATCATATCAAATATAATGCTTTTTCTTTATGAGAATATATAATACTCTAACTTTCTATTCATCAAATAATCGTATAAAAAATATTCAATTTTTAACACTGATAAAATAATAAATGTTTCTTGAGCAGCAAATCAGGATATTAGAATGATTTCTGAAGGATCATGTGCAGAGATGTAAAGAATACCTTTTAAAAGCATACTTAAGTAAAAGTATAGATACCTTACTGTGAAAATTACTCTATTACAAGTTGCAAGTCCCCAATCCTAATACCACTTGAGTAAAGTCATAATCAGTTTCTGATTTTAATAGAAATTATGTATTTTATTCATAGTGAATTTAGGCTCAAAGTCCACGCTAGTCCTCAACACTCGAGACATGCCAGTGAAAAACAAGAAACCCTTGATTTGTGAGGAGGGCAATCACATGTCTGTTTTCTAAAATAGAAATAAACCGGAATGCCTCAATATTGCAATAAATCAAGGTTGACCCAAAAGCCTCTTAGACGTCTACACTCAAGTCTCAGTTAAGCTTAAAGGGTTAGTTCACCCAAAAATGAAAATTAGGCTGCGTTTTACTCACCCCCGAGGCATCCTAGGTGTATATGACTTTCTTCTTTCAGACGAATCCAGTCGGAGTTATATTAAAAATTGTCTTTGATCTTTCAAGCTGTTTAATGCCACTCAGCGGGGTGTTGCATTGCTTCAGTCCAAAATAACTTAAATAAAAATTGCCCATCCATAAAAAAAAGTGTCTCACACGGCTCCGGGGGGTGAACAAAGGTCTTCTGTAGCGAATCAATGCGTTTTTGTAAGAAAAATATCCATATTCAAAACGTAATAATCACTTTAATGTAGCTTGCGCCAACAGTTGTACACAGAAGCAGTTCCGGGAGCATGACGTATGAGGTCAGCATTGCGCATGCGCCGGTGAGTCTCATGAAAACCAACATTTGTTTACAGGATCAAAGGAAGCAAAGTTTCCTTACTTTAGCAAAGGAAAACCAGTCTCCTCTTGGCTTATATAGAAATCCTCTGACATTCTGGGATTCAAGTGATTTTTTTTTAATATGGATATTTCTCTTACAAAAACGCATTATTGTTGAAACGCAGCCTAATTTTCATTTTTGGGTGAACTAACCCTTTAAGTGGTCAAAAACAGGATAAGTAAACCAATATCATTCTAAAAAAGTTATTTTTAATGGATAATGTAGTAATATTAAAATTAAATTATAGTAGAATTAAATAAGTCTGCTTGCACTGGACGTGCTGGTTTCAGCCTCATCTCATCTCATATATGAAACATCTGTGATTCAGCAACTTAAGCACTCACATTCACGTTAAGTAGCCCTCTTGACGAGTTGCATAAGGACAAAACTCAGAAGATCTAGTACCTTCAATGCTCTATGGCGATATTACTTCTTTTGTAGCAGACTTAAACTGCTGCAGAAGAAGTTAGATGCCGTGCAAAATGTAAAAGGTAATTGCATTACTCATTATAAAGTAGGCTAAAGTCGAGTAAAGAGTAGATATACTTATTCAAAAATGTAATCAAGTAGAGAGTAAAAGTTGCTAATATATTTGATGCTCAGTCTAAGTTCAAAGTTGCCAAAAATATACTTAAGTACAGTAACTAATTACATTTGCTGAAATACTTTACACCACTGATCATGTGACACTGAAGACTGGAGAAATGGCTGCTGAAAATTCAGCTTTGCATCACAGGAATAAATTACATTAAATTAAATATATATAAATAGAGTAATAATGTTTCACTAGCCATCTTTTTCCAGAACGCAGAAGTCTCGCCCGACAGAAACGATGCTTTACATTTCCGGTCTCTGGTGTTTAGTCAAATTAATGTATTTTATGAGCTGATAATATAACATTAAACCTATGAAAAAGGTTTTAAAAAGCATATGGTGCCATAGTTTCATCCCTTTACAGTGTCACAATGGCCGTCTTTTTGCAGTAACTCACCTGTCATAGTTTAATGAGTGGGTAGATGACATGAAGCGGCTGAAGGTTAGCTGCATTGAAAACACATGAGCGCACATTTCCTATGTACAGCTCCTGATCAGGGTGAAGTTCAGGGGAATTATTTTAACACATTATTTTATTATTTCACACCAGGGCTGCCAACTTTTGAGTTGAACTTGGAGTGAGAATTCCCACAGTGGGGGGTGGGTTGGGTATGTGCTGCAAAACACTTAACTTTTTACCACAACAAGAATAGCAATGTACAGTGAAAGAATTGCAAGATTTACTAGTCATTACTTTTATAAATAATTGCACACGCATTTAAAAATATTTTGACACGAAAATTAAAATATTTTTATATTAATCTATAAGCAATTTACATTGCTTAATGAACATCTATTTTGACAAATTATGTGAGGGATGAGGGATTTTCATGTCACTCCTGAAACTGGATATTTGGCCGTTAGCAGCACAGAAAACAAAACTTTTATTCAAATTCTGAATGGATTATATTTAGCCTAGAAAGTGTGCAAATAATTGTTATTACAGTTATAACAGTTAATTGGCACCACTGACTTCCATAGTAGGAAAAAAAATACTATGGTAGTAACTGTTTGGATACCAACATTTTTCAAAATATCTTCTTTTGTGTTCAACAGAAGGAAGAAATTCATAAAGGTTTGGAACAAGTGGAGGGTGAGTAAATGATGACAGAAATGTAATTCTGGAAGTGAACTACTTCTTTAATCCTTCGTTAATTTAGTATGATTAATCACACTAAATAAAATTGACAATTTTAATTATAATTATTGCTTAATTTAATGAATAATTCATTAATTTGATATAATTACTCATACTAAATCAATATGGCATTTTAAAATATAAAGATTCAAACTAACATAGTGATGTACTTCACTGCATATGTGTCAGACTCTGTTCCATGTTTTGTCTGTGTCTTGCTCCCCAGGTGTTCCTTTCCCATGTTTAATTTGTCCCAGGTGTTCCCCATGATGGTTCATGGATCCCAGGTGTGTCTCGTCATCCCCTCCTCCTGTGTGTATTTAAAGTGTTCCCAGTCCCTAGTTCTCGGTCCGCTGTTGTACGTCTACCTGTGAACGTCTTCGTGTAAACGTCTTCCTGAGTTCGTCTCCCTTGGTTCCTGTAAATAAAGTCTTGTCAACATATTCTCCATCATCTCCTCGTCCCTCGTGTGTGTGCAACGTGACAATATGATTCTTTAGATCCACTCAGAGCCATTAAAATCCCTTGAGGACCCAGCCATAGAAAGGCCCTTGATGCTGATAATACAGCACATTATAGCTCCGGGAGTCACTCTCTGTAAATTTCATATGATAATTTTTCTTTTAAGAGGATAAATTATACTTTTTCTGTGCAATCAGTCTGATCTATTTGTTGTGTAAATGCATTTGCTCTCAAACATTCCAGATTCCACATGCTAATGTTTCACATTGCTTCATATTTGATAGTCACCATTAACACCATCACAGCAATTGAGTGGCGTTGAATTAGCTGCCGAATTGCTCCGATAATATGGACTCGATGGGGACATTTACTGAGGATATGCTTGAGTAGCTCCTCATATCAGCTGGCCCGAGATGGTTTCATTTGACATTTAGATGTCAGATTTTGCTCATAAATTGGAGCTGAAATAGCACAGATATTGACTAACACTATTTGAGTTGTTGAAATCCCAACTTTGATAAGATCATGTGATGGGCTTCCATGAACTCTCTGTGTGAATTGAGCTCTCGGAAGGCCATTACAACGATGTATAGCATCCGTCGCTGCTGAATGGGAGTTAGATAAAGGTTTTCATGATTTCTAAGAAAGGTTGGCCATCTCAAGGCCATCTGTTAGTGCTGATAGCGACTCTGAAAATGACCATCAGCTCAATAGCGTCAAGCGCATTACGTATGTATTGGTACGGCGCGATAGCCGCAGTGTTGGGGCATTTCGAGATGAATCTGCAGTGTTTGTTCCCAGCGGCTTTCTGTATAGTGTCTCCAGACGCCCTGCGGGCACGCATTAGCTGCTACTCTTGTGGCGGGACGCTCTCGTGCGCTGCCTGATGTTACGTCCTCCTGTTGTGCGTTATCAGGATCAAGGCTTAGCACTGCAGGGAGGGTTAGCCTGAAATCGCATCGAAATGTTGATTGCATAGCTAATGTGTTTTATCTACTCTTTTAAGCGTTTCTATAAAATGTGTTTTCGCCCCGTTCATATTCCCTCTGGTTTATTAGGCCTTTTGATGGTTGGTAAACTTCTTTTATGGCATGTTGAATGTTGTCATCCACTGCAGATGGCTACGAATGGGGTTGTGTTTGATTAATGATGGTTTCTCAGTGCGGTAATGACTGATAATGATAAACCATATATTGATGTGTTGACCTTGTAACTGTGGAAGTATGCTAATTGTTATTGCATGTTTATCTACACTGCGCATCCGGTCTGGCATCTGCTCTTATAAAGTTACTTACCATAGTCAGTTTTATCATGAAACTAAAAGTGCATACAGTGACTTAAGTCACTTAAAATAGTGTTGATTTCACTGACTAGATCAACAAAATATCAAACCAACTGGCATCTGCAAACAAATGAAGCTAGAGCTTTTCTCAGAACTAGCTTGATCACTTTTGTGACCCGTTTTTGCAATTATTTTAAGCCAACTTGTGGCAAATTTATTTTAGTGGATGTATGAAGTTCTCCTCACATTTACACAGGTGTGTTGGCAGAGTAAATGTCCAGTTACTTCATTTTAAAAAGTGTATCTATTGTTTTATTTTGAAAAATATGCTTGTCCTGCATTTCTGTAAAATAAATGCCACTTGGTTTGAGAAAACTTGTAAAAAAAAAAAAAGCATACTTTTAAAAAGAATAATTATTACTGAAATAACATTCTGTAAAAGAATATAATTGGTGTATTGATTGATTAATGATGGTTTCTCAGTGTGGTAATGACTGAAAATGATGAACCATTTATTGATAACCCATATATTGATGTGTTGACCAATGGTTAGAGAGTCAAACGTGTAACCCAAAGGTCGCGGGTTAGAGTCTCGGTACCAGCAGCGATTGTAGGTGGGGGGAGTGAATGACCAGCGCTCTCTTTCACCCTCAATACCACGACTGAGGTGAGACCCTTGAGCAAGACACCAAACCCCCAACTGCTCCCCAAAGCGCCGCAGCAAAAATGGTGTGCTCTGGGTGTGTGTTCACGGTGTGTGTGTGTTGTAATGCAGAGTTGAAATGTTGTTGCCCAGAGAGAAAAACTAATGTGTAGAGCTCAAGGAAATTATGCACGTGAGGCGAGAGCTGGCGTATTTTCCCCGGGTTTAATAAAACGACTTAAACATCGTCACACTCGTCCACATACATGGGGGTGGAGTGAGAGAAGGGATACAAATAAACATTCAACTTAGGTCACAAACAAAAAAAAGGAAAAGTGTACAAGGTCGGTAGAGCAGTTATCTGTTCTCCTGCTCACCTTTTTCATTCTCTTCCAGACGCGCACACTCTATGCACATGCGCAGTTCTCATTCTACCTCGAATTACCGTAAATGCTCTAAGTGACCGTTACTGTGTGTGTGTGTGTGTGTGTGTGTGTGTGTGTGTGTTCACTACTCACTGCTGTGTGTGTGCACTTGGATGGGTTATATGCAGAACACAAATTCCGAGTATGGGACACCATACTTGGTCACATCAATTTTTAAGTGTGAACTGAATGTTATGGTTTCACTTAATTGCATGTTAATTGCAATTAAATGAAAATGTACTATAGTTCAAATTTATATCAGCGTTTTTTAACAATTTAATCTTTATATGTAATTTCAGAATTTCAGGAAATATGGTTAAAGTGTACACTCTTCAGAAAATTTGTTCTAAACAGTAGCAGAAAAAGGGTTATTCGGCTTTTAACAATAGCAGAACCCTTCTTGGTACTAAATAGAATCCTTTTTATAGGGTTCAATAAACAACTATGCTTTGAAAGTGCTATAGGACCTTAATTCTGTTATAAATATCTTTTTAAAGACTGTTTATGTACTCCATGTCTCAATTTTCCTCATTCCGCGCTCCTCCTAGCACAGATCGTGACAGAAGAACCGACCAAAAACAGTAACCTCCATGTGTCTACCCTCCGTTTTTGTTTCCGTGTTTTTTCCCTCAGTGTTTTGTTTCCATTGTGTTCTATGGATCCCCTCCTTCGCCCGTAATTCCACCTCCTCCTGCTGGAGCATGGGGAGCGCTCGCTCGAGGACCATACCCGACTGTTTTTGGCCCTCGCCGAACTTACCAGCTACCCGGACGACGCGGTCTGCGCGTTCTATGACGCTAGCCAGAACACCGCGTGTAGAGCGCCATCGTCCGAAGATGGTCCTCGTGCGGAATTCGCCGCCTTTGTGGAGTGGACTCTGGCGATAAATGGATCTCCGTCCCCCGCCTGTTCCCAGGAGAATCTCGCGCATGCCCAAGCCCAAGCCCACCGCTGACGGAGAGCCGGAGCCCTCCGCGACCGACGAGCCATCGCCGCACGGAGCGACAGAGCTGAGGATCGCCGCGGAGCCAGAGCTACTGACGACGTCAGTCAAGGTGTGTGAGCCGGCAACAATGCCCGCCACAAGGGAGAGAGCTGCGGACGGTGTGAGTGCGGTGAGGAGCTCCGCCCCCTGCACCGTGGCTGAGGGTGAGCTGAGTATGGCGCGGCGTATGTGCAAAAACGAAGAAGAGAGGGCTCCAGCCCCCGAATCCAGTTCAGAGCGCCCTCCAGTGCCTGCTCCTAGAAAACGCCCTCGAGTGTCCGCTCCTCCAGAGCGCAATCCTGTTCCTGGGTTCAGCCTAGAGGGGGCTCCTGATCCAGAGTTTAGCTACGAATGCCCGGAGGCTCACGAATGCCCGCCCTACCACCCACCCACTCCTGCCTCCTCCTCCGCTGTCGTCTGGCAGCCCCTCTGTCAGGCTCCTTCATCCCCTCGGCTCCTCCTCAGTCCTCGGTTGCTCCGGCTCCACTGCGGCCTCCTGGATCCACATCTTCGCGTCGGTCGCCAGCGCCATCTGCTCTGCCTAGGACTTTCGGATCCTCTCCGTTGCCCTGGCTCATCGGCTCTCCGTCTCTGCGAAAACTGTACGCAAAATATGTGCCAAAACTAAAAATGAAATGAAATTATTTCATTTGAATTTTCATTTTCACTTTGAAAATGCATCGTCCCTGTCAAACTGAAAAATAAAATGCAGTTGGGGATTTGATATTTCATTTTCACTGCAATCTCGAGGTGAGACTGCTTATATTAAAATTAAAAGGCAAACATGAAAAAGAAAATGCAAATACAGTTTTTACAAAGGTTTTTATTAATGCTTTTTTATTTATTAACAATAGTGACACAATTCAAATTAAAATGTAAAGTTTAGTTTTTGTTTTATTGTCTCTTTTATTTCACAGTGTCTGAGGGTATAAGTATGAAGGCCCGTTTCCACCACAGTAAGTCATAATTTTGAGAAACATTCTCATATTAATGACTAAATAGCTCATAATAATTTTTGCTCACCCTCATGTCAAGCTAAACCTGTATGACTTTCAGTTTTCTGAGAAAAAAAAAAAACTCTTCACTTCTGTAGATTCAACTTAATTGATGTTTTATTAACAAGGTTCGGGAGGAGTGATTCAGATAATCACTCAATTCAGCAGAGTTGGAGCTCGTCTAGATAATATCTAGCAAGATATGTGTATGTGTATATATATATATATATATATATAGCCAACTCACCTCTGTCCCACGACAGTTTTCCGGCATCCCTCTTCCACCCCAACTCCTCACTCTTAACTTTTCTCATCCCAGACTAGGGATGGGGGTCCTCTGGGTTCGGGCTATATTCCAGGCTCGGAGCCCTCCCGCAGGACAGCACGCTAAATATGCTTACTATTTTCTCAATCCGATTATATGTAAGTGCGAACTCGTGAAACAGTGTTTTCACAGTAGGCTAAGCTTGCAAACCATCAGATGCAGTGGTTTAGTTGCCTATATAGAAGTTTTGGTGTGGTAAATTGTTAAGTGTGTCATATTTACTTTCTGTGTTACTTCAAACACTTTATCCTTACATGAAAGTGCAAAAGAAGCCAAATGAACTTATTCACATTTGAGTATTCATTCAGGATTAGCTACTTAGCATCAGTGGTGGACAGTAACGAAGTAGTTTAACTTTGTTACTGTACTTAAGTACATTTTTCAAGTATCTGTACTTTACTGGAGTAGTTTTATTTTGAGTAACTTTTACTTCACTACATTCCAAAGCATAAGATCGTACTTTTTACATCACTACATTTCATAAAACATATCGTTACTCCTTA
>NW_015536497.1:1141445-1159146 GCF_001515605.1 Sinocyclocheilus anshuiensis | reverse complement strand
AACTACAGTAATTATCAAAGTGGGAAGTGATGCCCTCTGGGGGCATTTGGCCAGGGGTGTTTTTTCACCACAGTCAAGGTTTGAGAAGAAAAAATCATTATGAAAATCTAATTATATTTTCCTTATTATATTCATTATTTCCTTATTGGTTATTTGGGGGAAATCCCAGGTATTTTGAGCAGTAGGATTATAAAAAAATATATGCTAATATAAAATTAAATGATAAAAGTAGCCTATATAAAACTGCAAAATAAACATTCATCTATCGGTACTTTTTACTTAAGTACATAAAAAATCAAGTACTTTTGTACTTTCACTTGAGTAAAATTGAAAACTGAGTACTTTTACTTTTACTGGAGTAATATTTTATAATACGGATCTGTACTTTTACTCAAGTACTTGATTTGTGTACTTCATCCACCACTGCTTAGCATTGCACCGTTAGCCCCTGCTGGTAGATGCTGTACCTAAACCCTCTGGTTCTAAAAAGCATCTTTCTTCTTTGACGGCCATTAAAGATGATTTCAGATTTCAAAATACATAAACCCGAAGATCTTGCGCTAGCTTAGCAGCTGATATATGGGGATGCAAACAGATAGCATTCAGGCTACTAAACATTACATCAACTTTTCTGAACGCACCTCTCATGTAACCCCAAATGAATCCTCCTTTTAGAAATCATTAATCTGAGGGTACATCATATAAGTACTGTATAATGTGAGGTGAAGTTTGTCAACGGGTTCATTAGCAGTGCTAGCCCAACATCTGCCCACTCCACTCCCACTCAGCACAGCTGCTGGCTGCCCGTTCCCTTTCTGCATCTCACGTACTGCCCGGAATAACAAGATTTCAGTTTTCTCCTCTCTGTTATTCTTCTGTCACACTGATGCTCCCCTATACAATGCTTTAAAATTGTAATTATGCAGCAGATGATTGTAATCACGGAGAGCACAAAGTGAGAGGATTATTGTAGTGGAAATTAGTGAAGACATGCACATATTCAACCCAATCATGCAATGTGAAGGAAACGGAGCAGGTAATTTGCATAATATATGGCCACAATAGAGTGGAAAGTTATTTTTGTGCATACTTTCCTCCCCATTTGCACTTTCCCATGTATTGTAAAGACAGACGGTAAATTGCTAAATGACACAGCACATCTATCTCACTGCTATATCCTTTAAGGCAAATAACACTCCAAAAAAAATAAAATTCCAACAAAACCAGGTGCATAAATTACTGCAGAAGATTATGAAATAATTTTGGGTGTTCAAAACATTTTGGTTAAATAGAATAAATAGTCGTGTGTTTTCTTAGGGGCACAAATCAAACATTTTCTCATAAAGATGGAGCAGGAAAGTAGAACCAGGACATCTGTCTTCATTTTCCAGATGGGCATGAATATCAGGGAGATCTAAGCTAATTTCCCCTCTGCCATAGATCAGACAGACAGCTCATGGCACCACATCACTCCCGTTTCCTTTGCCTGTGCTGAGGATTCATGTTTGGACTGACTTCAGTTGACTTCACCCAAACTGCCCGAAGTCAGCAAGCCTTTAGGCACAGGGTATCTGCTTGTAAACAAAAATATTTTTATTCTAGCTTCATGCATTCTTTTTTTAAACACTTGAATGTGGGTGTTTCATAAAAAAAAAAGAAAAAAAAGAAATAAATAAACAACATTTTGAACAAAAAGTTGAAAAAAAGACTATGAATTGGATTTAGAACAATAATCAAAACATAGATAGAGTCGATCAACACCCCAAAGCTTGACAGTCATTATTACCTCTTCATTGGTCGACATTACTTTACACAGTTTTGATGCTGTTTTATGTCTGATGATCGTGTTAGATTACATGTGGAAGCATCTGTTGTTTCGGTTTCTTCTTCACTTGTGTTTTTTGGAAATTCTGTACAGAAAATGTGTACTAGCGCCCCCTACCGTATAACAATGAAAACACGGATTCTCGGAGCACAAGTATAGCTCAAATATATTTAGACTTTTTCTAAGTAGGCTATAAGTCAAGTATACTTAAATGTCATTTTAAGTATATTTCTGAGAAGTATATAAAGCCCATTTCTGAGAAGTACATAAAAAATAGACTAAAAGTATACTTTCCTATTTTTTAGTTTAAAATAAGTATACTACTAGCACACTTGAATAAACTTCTTTTTCGTAAGGGTTTGCATTCGGTACCACTTGTCAGACGCTCGGCTTGGATATAACTTAATTTAACATCCACAAACATGGAGATTTCAAGGTAACTCTCAGATTTTTTAGTTACAAATGTACCAGTCGGATGAGTTCTTGGCCATGAGGACTATAGATTTGTTCAATAATTCAAAAAGCAGGAGGTCGTAGGAGTCAAGCGAGATGCTTGGTATAGGAAGCACCTTGGTGAAATGTCTTAAAAGCATAGTTCAAAAACTTAAACTATAGAGAGCTGCAGGGATGATGTATTTTTGTAGGCCAAAATCCAGAAACAAGTATTTTAGCACCTCCGGTTCTGTTGTCCTGAAGTCTGTGGGTTTTCTCAATGGGTTTTTGGTTAAATGCCTGAAATAAGGTCTGTGGTTTACACAAGCTCAAGATATTTTCATGTTTTATTCCACAACATAATATACATCACTAAATCTCCCTTGTGAATTATTTTAAAAGCGCGCAAAGGTTGATAACAAGTGGCTAAATGGGACTACAGAGGTTAATGGGGGCATTAAACATCATCACACAGAAAACATAAACTTATCTACTCACTCATTGTGTTTATGATCAAGCTCTTGCAAACTATTCTAAATTTTTAAATAAAGACTGAATGTTTTTAAATGAAGCTTAATAGTGATAATGTTGAAATCATGTGAACATGGTGTAGCTTGTTCATAGCCTGCGTTTAGCTTTTTACTTCTGGGGATTGTATTTATGCTTCAAAATTCTTAAAAGTATTGTTCATTTTCCAAGAATCATGATAAATAAAAGGTGTAAAGTCACCTTTCCACTATCTCCGACAAACGACAAGCGATAGACCAGAAGTCATTCATTTCTAATGGATAGTAGTGCGGGAGCTGTGTGGAATTCCGATCATATGCGTATGCGGAAAATTCGGATACGAATTGAGCTTTGGATGCGTTAAAATCTTCTTTTTTTCCACTTCAAGCACTGGGTGTAATTTCAATGAGGATTGAGTCTTTCCCCCTTGCCCTTTACATACTGAGGACAGGTTTGAGTGAGACTTGAGAAGATGGAAAAAATTAATTGCGTTGTTACCGCCTGAAGTTAATGAAACTGTTTGGGTCTGTTTATGGATGGCAAGAGCTACAACTGATGTGTGCAGCTGCAAAGGGATGATACTGAGGTACTGGTCAAGATAAGAGATAAGCCATAAAAGGATGGAGGCAACATACGTGCAAGCACACACGTACACATGCTTTCTTCTTTTATACGTCTGATACACACATACACCAAATTGCTTTTCCCTGGGAAGGCTCATAGTAACCACACATGAAAGCTACTTTTTTTAAATATTATTATGATTATTATTATTTATATTTAAGATTCCAGGTCTTATTGGCATTTTATTTCTGTTTTTAAGAAGAAAAACAACAAGAGCTCACCTGTATAGCTTCAAAGATTATTTGAGAACTACATTTCGGTTTATTAATTAAGGTTCGAAAGTTGTCATCCATTATGTGGTTGCCAGGGTATTCTGGATGGTTTCTATGTAGGTTGTTATTTATAAAACCTGCACATAAAAAAAACATTTTAGTAATCAAATGAAAAAGTTAATTTTTTTTAACTATTTCAGATGATAAAACAGGCCAATTTTAGTGACAAAAGGACAGAGGCAGACCTGTCAACAACATAGCAACCATCCAGAATACTAGCAACCACCTAGTAACCTAACAAACACAAAGAACGCCCTAACATAACAGATGGCAACTTTTCAAAAAATTCACAAATTTTGTTCTCAAATAATCTTTGAAGCTATACAGGTGAGCTATTGTTGTTTTTCTTCTTAGAAACAGTAATAAAATGCCAAGAAGACCTGTAGTCTTGAATCTAAAAAATAAGCTTTCGTGTGTGGTTACTAAAAAGTAAATATTTCCCAGATTCCACATTTTAATAATTTCTTTTGACTTTTATTATAATGATCACATAACTTTAATTTCACAGACAACAACTCTTTACAATATCACACTTATTCACACATATTTTCCCTCACACAGTATCAGAATATACAGAAAATATGCAGCTACTTTTATATTATTAAATTATGTGCATGTTAGGGTATTGTCATATGTGGGTCTTTATTATCAAAAAGTTTGAAAACCCCTTGTGTAGAAAACACAGTTGCTTTTTTTTGACTAGCTCGTTTCTGTGAGTATTTTAAAAGGTAGACATGACCTTTGTGACATCTCCATTAGAAAAGTGCATTTTCTTGAAATACATAAATATTCAAATCCTGCCAATTTAAAACATTTCACAACTGAATATGATCCCCAGGTTTATAACAAACAATCCATATTACAGGAAATAACCTTTTTCTGGGCCTGCGTGCCATTACCGTCATGTCCTTCTGTAATTGGACAGAATGTTTTTCTAGTGGCCTGATTGTTACACTCAAGGAATGATTGGCTGAATGATTTTGACCCTGCTGCCCTCGCCTGACTAATTGCACTGCCACTCCAATAAGCACATCAGAACCACAATAAGCACTTGATATTGAGTAGAAATCAGTACTGATTGAATCAAATTATATCTGCTATTAAACTTGCTCATCTAGCCATAGATAAGACATACAATTCTCTCAAAGTGCTGTTATCAGCTGTTGGGATCATGCATAGAGGCTGGACCATATTAACCCACTGGGGCAGAAATAAACTACATGCAAACTTGAATTCATTTAACAATATTTTTTTTCCTTTCTCCCCTCATAATTTAAAATGTGCTTTCGTTAATGTCACGTCTTTGTCTTTGTCTTTGTTAGGTTTCACTTGGCATTAAAAAATTATAGGAGTGTATTTAGATTTAATGGTACAAAAGAAATAACATAACAAAAAATTATCTGAATATTTCTGAACTTTTAGGGGATGTTCTGTATATGTATTTAAATATCACTGTATTTGTTCCAAAATTACTTGGGGGTGGGTGGGAGAGAATAAAAATTAAAAAGTATATGGCTATTGTAATATATAAGCGACAGTATAATTTGAGAGATTTATTTCCAAGATTACCTCAAAGGGAATTTTTTTTCTTTATAGATTTTATTACATACATTTTATTTTACTTTTTAAAAATAACAAAAAAAATGTTTTATTTTATTTTACTATCATTACCACTATGCAGTATTGTTACTACTATCAAGTATTGTTGCCAAGTTTAAATGTTTAGTGCAAGAAGTAAAATGCAGAACAGCTAAATATAATCAAGCCATATTTTCCAGTTTTTCAATAAATTAATATTAATAATACTGACATTGAATAATGATATTTAATCATTTTCATTTGACTAATAACCTAAGCTGCCATATTTACCTACATATATATTTGTACCAAAACATTTTAATATGCAGAAGTGCCACACATGGACTTCCATGAACACTTTTGAGTGATGCAAATGAATCATTCATGAATTGACTCAAACCAATGACTCTAAAGGTGAGTCAATTCAGAACTCTGATTCAGAGGAACAAAGTGTATGAATAGTAAATCACACAAAAAAAAAAAGCTCTAAATCTCTTTAAATTGCTTTAGCTCTTGGACATTGAGTGGATTCTGATTGGCTGTCATTGTTTTTATCATTTAACATATGTAAAAACTCATTCTGAATGTGATTCCAGTGGTATTATTGGTGTTGTTATCGTTATAGCTGTAGTATGGTCTTCCCTATTCTCACAGAATTAGAAAGATTATTAAAACTTTAGAGTTAATCGTCAATGGTGTGAACGGACCTTTACTGTATATTTGTTAAATGAATTTGCCAGCAAATTCATCACAAGTGCATATATGTGACACACTGTTCAGGCCATAACATAAAACCTACATTTTGTTTATGTCCAGTATGCGTACTTTATGTCTCGCAATCACTATGAAATAGTACACAAATCCCAACTTGAACTCAACAGATATTTCTGGATCTCTCCATGCTGTGATTTCCCCCTCCAGCATGCGGTTTACAGTAGTATTCTTCTTAACATCAGTAAGGGAAGTATGCTTTCTGTCAGCTCTGCTGCCCCTTCCAGGACGACTCTAGCTGACAGAATATTGTAGAACAACCGGAGGGCTGCTCCGCGCGGCAGTCAGGGAGAGAGGAAGTTGAGAGAGCTAATGATGATGTGTATTTTCCTCCTCACATCTGTGGTGCGCTCTTGCTGGCTCACTGTTGGCTGCTTGTGTATATACTGAGCTTTGTGCTAGCTGAGTGAATATACTTTAAGCATTATTGAGATATCCTACTGATGCTAGCCACCTTCATGTGAGGGCTTCCATTTCCTTTGCTGCCCGTCTAGACAGCAAGTATGAAAGTACAGACATATCACCAGTGTTGTAGAGTAAATGCAGAGTCACTAACTAAAAATAGCAATAACACTAACTTAACTTATTTTCACTGGCCTGACAGTTAAATCGACTGTTTTCAAAACAGTAGCTTTTCAAGTAACAAGCTTTTTTTTTTTTTTTCTGCGAAAAGAAGCAGTGTGATACAATATTAATATTCATGTCAGTGTTGGGTGTAATGCATAAAGTAATTAGTAATTTCATTACAGTTACTTCTCATGTAATTGCATTTAATACTGTATAGACTATAGAAAGATTCTATATAAAACAATAGTGGAGTTAACATTAAAATTTAACGTCTAATGTTAAAATATACGTTTTAATTAAGATTGAAATAGTTTTGCAAATTTTCTGTATGTTTTGCAAAATATAAAAAAAAAAACTTATCTTAACTCTAGATGAATTACTTAAAATTACGAGCAGCTTGTAGTTTGACAATGAATGAATGAATTCATTCATTCATTCATTCATTCATTCATTAATACCCAGACACTGTATCCCACATTGCTGAAGTATTGATGTTTGATGAGCCTGCGACTGCTTGTGCACACTCATGCATAAGATAATTCTACAGTAGGATTGTATTTTTATTCTGCATGGCTCCTTTTCGGAGGGATTTGATTTAGATGATACATTTCCAGCATCTGTTAAGGATGCCCTAGTTTTAAACATGACAAGATAGTGCAGTTCGTTAATTTAGTTTATCTCCTGTGGGGAGCACTTGAGACTGCATCACATTATTATACAGTGGCATTTCACATGCCGTAAATGGCATTCAGTGGTGTTGTAAATTATTTGGATCGGCTCATAAAATAGTCATTGAAAATGACATTGTTTTCCAATGTGTGCCATTTAATTTAGAGTGTGGGCCACGATTATGAGTAAATAATTTCTTTCACCAGCTGAAAATTGGAAAATAACAAGCATGGCACAATGAGTTTGGATGATGGATGTGTAGGATGAATAGCTTCTGAAAAGGACACAAGCGGCCCCTCATAGTGGCACGATGACAATGATGAAAGGAAAAAAAAGTCTTTGTAATATCACTCCTACTTAATCTCCACACATACAGCACCCACATGTCACAGCTCTAGATATAGATCTGACCATTATTTCATACATTTTTCTTCCTTTTTTATAATTTTTTTAAAGAAACTGTTACCACCTTCAACCATCATGCTCTGTTAAGATTGACTATATTGTCTTTTTTTAATTTGGTTTAAAAAAAATTGGTAAAAGACATTAGGTCTTGTTGACTGATTAAAAAAGCAATTTTTTAAGAACGATTAATCTAAAAAAAATAGTTTGAATTAAGATTTATACACTGAAAAAATGGTGTAGAAAAGAAACAATAGGTAAAGAAATGTCTCTCAGTAATTGCTAGTAGATTTCACAAAATAACACACTGAATTAAATGTGAAATTTTAAAGTAGAAAAACTGAAATAATATTTTCTTGTAAAACATGCTCCGGTAATCTTGTAATAATCGTATCATGTATATAACTATTTACTATATATTTAACTTTGATTAGGATTTGATTGAAATCCACTAATTATATTATTTATTATTTATTTTTTAATAATAACGATAATTATTTATATTTAGCTAATGTTTGGGTGTATGAGTATACAGTATTAGCATATACTAGTATAAAGTTAGCTTAGCATATGAAAATTCATTGCATTTTTTCATATTTTATAGGTGGGATCTTTTTTATGGTGCATGTGTGTGAAGTATTATCAAGTTTTGGTTATGAAGAAATTTAGTAATCACTACTCAAAATCTGAGAAAGTCTTGAAGTATCATCTGTTAAGTATTATGTTAAGTACTTCACATTTTGTACCAAAGGTGCATTGTTTCACCTTATTGCTAGTGTTTACACACAAAAAAAATAAATACATTTTTTTAATAATACTTCTTTCTTGTTACAGGAACAGAAATGTTTATCTTCACCTCACAGGAACAGACTTTTTTAAAGACGAAACATTGTTGTCTTTAACTTTGAGAGCTACAGCTTGGTCACTTTAAATGAAAGAGCCTCTGTATCGAGATGTGCCGGGATGAGAGGGAATAAGATCATTGTTTGAAAAATACACCGGCTGGGTTCAAATCAATTATAACGCTCATGGTTTCGCATAACATTGATAATTATAGGAATAATCGTTTGCAATTCAACCATGCAGTCAGATGAAATACGATACACAGATACATGTGACACTGCGCCGTCTCTCTCTAGAGAGAGAGAGTGGTTATGGATATCAGTTCCAATGCAGATGTATTTGTGGGCGGCTTAGTGTTTGCGAGGCATACTTCTCGAAAATGTGTGTATTTGTGTTTGTGTGTCTGTTGCAGACCGCAGAGTAAAAGGCCCCAGCCAGGCAGTGGTGTACTGCAATCACGCATCCAATCATGACCCCCGTGAGGCATGGCATCAGGCATCAGCTGTGTTTGCGCTTGCTGGCGGGTCGGGGGCATGGGCCGGGAGGGATGAGAAAACAAAGGCCAAACGTGGAACTCACGTCACCGGCAGGTCCTGCCGGTGAGTGAAAGGCAATTACAAAAGGACCTATACCCCAGCTGATAACAGTTTGTTATCTGCCAGGGCTGACATCTAAAAAGAATTGAAGCTACAGGGAGGGAAAAGACAGTTTTGCCAAGCCTGAAGGGGAGCAGGTTTTTCAGAGCTTTGAGAACAATAGAGTAGCATGTTTCTTTCATGCAATTACTTTATTTTTATCGTTAATTGAGTTGAATAACTGAAAAAAGTATAGCTATCTAATCATAAAAAGACCAGGTGCAAATGCCCTCCAAAACTAGTGTTCATTTTGTTAATGAAAACTATGATGAAAAAATATTAGTTGACAACTTTTTTTCCAGACTCAGACGAGACGAAGGCAAGACAACATCAATATCATGAAATATTAACTGTGACTATATTGATATGCAATATTATTGGCGAAAAACGACAAGACTAAAAGGTAGTTTAAAAAATATTGTCTGTATCCAAAACCTCATTTATTTTCTTCAACAAATAGAGAAGAAAAAATATAGATCTCCACGTGTTTTCATGCTTGGTGTTATGTTAAGCCAGCTTTAAATTCTACTATCAGGGATTTACTCTTAAGGACACATTTTCTGCCCACTGTTTTACTTTTTCATCGCAGCAACACAAACTTAGAGCTAATCGTATAGAGTTATCAGTATGTTAATTTATATGATAATTTAATGAATCGTGATGAAGTAAAATAAACTGTTGTCTTTATTTGTACTTATAAGTGAAAGTGCAATAATCCTGATGATTTTTTTCAAATGACAACAATCATGATCAGTAATATATTAAAAATTATCATATTGAGCAAAATAATTGTGATTATCAGTTTAACCATCATGCAGCATGACTAATAATATGACAAAAAAAAAGTTTTAATTTACTAAAACTAGACTAAAATTCCCCTATATTGATATGCAATATTATTGGCGAAAAACGACAAGACTAAAAGGTAGTTTAAAAAATATTGTCTGTATCCAAAACCTCATTTATTTTCTTCAACAAATAGAGAAGAAAAAATATAGATCTCCACGTGTTTTCATGCTTGGTGTTATGTTAAGCCAGCTTTAAATTCTACTATCAGGGATTTACTCTTAAGGACACATTTTCTGCCCACTGTTTTACTTTTTCATCGCAGCAACACAAACTTAGAGCTAATCGTATAGAGTTATCAGTATGTTAATTTATATGATAATTTAATGAATCGTGATGAAGTAAAATAAACTGTTGTCTTTATTTGTACTTATAAGTGAAAGTGCAATAATCCTGATGATTTTTTTCAAATGACAACAATCATGATCAGTAATATATTAAAAATTATCATATTGAGCAAAATAATTGTGATTATCAGTTTAACCATCATGCAGCATGACTAATAATATGACAAAAAAAAAGTTTTAATTTACTAAAATTCCCAGAATTTAAGTCTACTAAAACTTTGCTCAACAAAACACATGATAGGTTGACTAAACATGATAAAAATAAATAAAAAGGACATTTGAGACAGGACTAAGACTACATGTTAAAAAAAATAAATAAATAAAAAATAACACTATCCGTAATGCATTTCAGACAGATTGCCATCCAGTCACACAACCCACTTCAGAAGTTGGTTTGAAATGCAATAAGGAGATGAGCATCACTCTCAAACTACCACAAATTAAACTCACCTTTCAGCATTGCAACAAGTTCAACATACAGTCATCATCATTAAAACTAGTGAATTCTAATTTCTCTAACCAATGCAAACTATGCTCTCTCTACTTTTGTGGACTTTGATCTTGAAATCAGATGATGATAAAATGCAGTGCACATCCATTGCTTTCAGTGACGTCAAGCCTATTGACTTTGCCTATATCGCCGGAGCTGAAGATTGGATTTACATTTATTTTGTGGTGGCACATTTATGTGGCCAATGTAAATGGAAGAGTTTTACATTTACATTTATGCATTTAGCAGACGCTTTTATCCAAAGTGACTTACAACAGAGGAACAAAGCGATTAATCAAAGAGCCAACAATCATTGTAGTACATAAAGCCAAGTTCATTAGACAACTAGATTAAGAAACCAGTTATAGAAGAAAAGAAATGCAGAGGAGAATTTAATTTGTGTGTGTGTCCTGGTATTCCCTACATTATGTCCCCACAACAGTAATACCAGTAAATTTGTATCTTGTGGGGACGTTTTTTAGGTCATCTTGAGGAAACAAGCTTATAAGTTTTTTAAGTTTTTTGAAAATCTAAAAATGCAGAAAGTTCTGTGTGAGGTTTAGGGTTAGGGAAATACAGTTTGTACAGTATAAAAACATTATGTCTATGGAATGTCCATGGAATGTTCCCATAAAACATAGAAACCTGTGTGTGTGTGTGTGTGTGTGTGTGTGTGTGTGTGTGTGTGTGTGTGTGTGTGTGTGTGTGTGTGTGAGTGTGTAAAAGTGTGGCTTGCGGAAGATTGCTTCAGATTGCTTTAGAAGAAGATTGCTTCAGTTGCTTCTTGAAAGATGTGATGGTCTCAGCAGTTTGGGTGGAGGTTGGCAGCTCATTCCACCAGAGAGGAACAGAGAGGGTGTTCTGGAGAGTGACTTTTTGCCTCATTGTGGGGGAACAACAAGGTGTTCCTCTATCATTCAGTGACCTGAGCTGGTGGGAGGGAGCATACATTTGTAATAGTGAGTTGAGGTAGGGTAGTCCTGATAGTCAGTGTCAAAACTGTAAATTTGATTCTGGCCACAACTGGGAGCCAGTTTTTAACAAGTTGGATTGCTATCTGATCAGAGAAAATGCATGAAGTAACAAGTCTAAATAGGCCGAAAGGTACTGGAAGGGGAGCATGCATGGATCCTGCTACGTTGACATATTGGTTTTAAGAAATACCTATTTATAAGACAAGGCTTTGAGACCATTTGCCTCAGGGTTGGTTTAAACATGGCTTTAGTTTTCCACCAAGATCTCCTTTGGATGAGGAGAATATTCCCTCAAGCTCTGCTTAAAGAGTTTCATATTGCACAGAATAAGGTTTATCCAAATTTCCAGTGAGCAGCTCAATGCTTCATTTGCAATCAGAATAGAATTCCAACAGTATAACTGCACACCAAAGCTTGGGAACACTGCGTCCAGCATTCCATCGCCTCCGGATAAGGACAAGAAAATGGTGCAAATCAAAAGATCCGTCAGACCTAAAACAACAAACTAAATCACTTTCCAGAACATTCTCGTTCACCACTCCTGGCTGGTGGAACGATCTTCCCACCCCTATCCGGAATGCTGAATTCCTGACAATTTTCAAGCGACAGCTGAAAACCCATCTCTTTCGAAGCTACTTGACTTCATCATAAAAAAAAAAATTTAAAAAATAAAAAATAAATAAATAAATACAAAAAATAAAAATCTCTCTCTTTATTTATTCCTTCTCTTTCTAGCTTGTACTTATTTGAACAATGTCTAAGAACTTGGTATTACAACCACTTCCTGTGTCTGTTTGCCTCTTTAAGAAGAATCGCTTTATGTATCCCCCAATTGTAAGTCGCTTTGGATAAAAGCGTCTGCTAAATGACTAAATGTAAATGTAAATGTAAGAAGACATTTGGCTTTCTGTCACACATCAAGGTCCCACAGGGAGTGACGAAAAAGCCCAGAGGAACAGCCTAGGCCATATTGTGCCTCATTACTGCTTAAGAGTTGCTAACACTGATCCTCCTTCAGCTAGCCTCTCGCCCTATTTGCCACCTCATTACTGTCCTCTATCAAGCATGCATAATCGCTACTAGGATAAGATGGATAAGAAATCCTCATTTGGTTTCTTTCATGACTCCACACTCAGGAGACTAGATTTCGTTATGTTCAGACCCCTCAGTTGGACACAGAAGTTGGCTGGTCAAATAGATTTGGCTCCAATTTGATTTAGAAGTTCTCATTAAGAGCTTAATAGCTTTGTAGGTTGAGGGCAGCCATCTGGCGGTGCAGCATCCTCACTGCATAGTTGGCTTTGAGGCAGGGCTGAGTGTCTGGTAGTAAGGGCATGTGAATCAATAGAGGACTCCCATACGACCTCATTACTTTGCAGAGCGCTGTAACTCAAGGCGATAGACCTATGAAATTTTAAACAACTTTACGAGATCCAGATGCTGTTCTTCTGCCAAATAAATTCCCCCGGCAGTATAAATCACAGGCCCCACCATTGCTTAGGATAAACATTTATGGAGAACAATGGAAAGGCTGTTTGAGAAGATACACTTTTTAGTTGCACCTGAAGCACCAAAGGGGCCTCAAGCAAGCCTTTTTGATCTTATCTTGAAGAAATAATTTGAGGAACTCTTGGAGAACTCAATGGAGAACCGTGATATGTGAAGACGCTTGGGGCCAGTTCAGTTTAATTGACTCGTGTTTTGCCCGTAAATAAACAATGTTGTCCACCCACTGTAATGTTCTCAGATAGCTCTGTTACTCTAAGGTACTCTGGTCGCACTGTCAACCAGTTATGATTTTTCACAGACATTTGGCAATGATTGTTGCATGACACCAAGGGGTCAGGTTTTGGCTGGTTAACATGGTCCAGTAAGTCCCTAGTGGTAAATATTTTATACATTATTTTAACACTATTAAGAAATCGTCAGTGATTGAATATATGACTTGAAAAATAGTCTTTTATTTGAATGAAAGTTACCAAATGCAAAACAATGCATGTGAAATATTTTAACTTATCATCTTGTAATGAATGTCAGTTCTACTTTCTGAGTATAAATTATCATACGCAGTAAAAAACAGGACAATATGCAAGCGCTGTAAAAGGTTTTGCCACAAACTCAATTGACTGGCTTCTCTCCTGTATAATTTCACATGAGTCTCTTCTGTGTGAACTTCTTCCCACAAACATAGGCCTGTCAAGTGATTGCAATTTTTAATCGCAAATTAATCGCACATCAATTTTGGCTGAGGAATTACCCTCCAAAAGATCATCACTATTGTGTTATTCATTATTGTGTTAAATGAGTGAAGACACTGCAAAAAAAGTAGCTTTAGAACAAAATATTTTGATTCAACATTGCATGAATATTCATAATAAGTGGGTATTATTTTTTTAAATAATATTGAAATGTGAAAAGAACATGATATGGCAAAAATCACTGTTTTAATGAGTGAGTCATTCAGTCATTCATTCAACCGATTCATTCAAACGGCTGATTTATTCAGAAATGAAGCATCTTTATGAATGAGTCACTGAATCATTGACTCACGCGATTTGTTCAAAGCCATGGATTCATTGTGTAAAGTCAATAATACGTTTGAAATCGTAAAGATATTCAGGACAAAACAATGCTCTTGCTTGTGTAGTCTACTATAGCTAAACTATACTGTATATAATATGATATAAGTATAATACAAAAATGCATACAAGGGCATTTTTTGCCTTCATATCTTGAATGTTAAGGCCATATAACTGCTTTCTAATAGGCTACATCACGCAGTCAGTCACTGTCCTGCATCATGTTCGTCAGCAACTGCATACCGTGTAAGATGACATATGTGACCCTGGACCACAAAACCAGTCATAAGTAGCACAGGTATATTTGTAGCAATAGCTATCTACTTTCTATCTACTATCTACAGATGTCAAAATATTTGCAGCCTTGATGTGTAGCTGTAGGCTCTTATAGCCCAATTTGTTCTTACACCTTTGATATCTGAGGAAAAAAGTATGCAGAGATGTTAAAGGTAAAGACGTTTAAATCGTTGACATGTTTTTTATCTCTCACAAAACGTCAGCTTGGCTTCAGTTCATGCCTATTTATTGTATTGCCAGACGACTGTAAACTCAAGCAGAGACGCTGACAGTTCAGTCGAGTCTGTGCTGTAACCATTAGCAGAATGTGTGGTTCACATGAAACGGGAGTCTCACTCAGTTGTCTCAAAAGTTTGCAGTAAAAAGATGTCTATCTGTCACTGACTTGCTGGAGCAAAAAGCAGCTATTTGTGCTATAATCTGAAGACAACTGGCAATCTAGTGCTGAGAGAAGCCTTGTGCCTCAGCAGAGTGTTTGAGCGAAGCGTGCTGACTAATACTCTGAGCTAACCTAATAACAAGAGGATTGGTGAGGCTAGTCAGATGATTTGATACTCATTTGAATTGTTTATCTATATCTCCGAAGATACTGTTCTTCCCCAGATGGAGATTGTAATCCTTTCAGTGCTTTTGATGACCAATGATAAAGGAAAGTGAAGGGAATTGCAAATGCTTCATAGTGAATTGTTTGAGGCTCATACAAACAAATTGAAAGTAATCATCATCATTTCTTCTCTACAGGCAAGAGGCTGTCTTAGAAAATCTAAATTATGTTATCGTGTGAATAGTGAAAATTTACAGTAAATAGATTTAGTGGATTCTCAAACCCAATACTAAGGCTAGGCATTAGTTTTCAAGGCATACTCTGTTTATTGCAAAATGGACCCGTTATGTCATTTATTCATAGATTATGTAAGTTTAGGGCTGTCAATCAATTTGATTTTCTTAATTGTATTAATTGTGATATGCTGATTAATTAATCGCAAATAATCACATACAGTATATCAATAATTGCTGAGAAAAGCTCCCAAATGGCAGTAATTAAAAGACATTACAGCAGATGAGTAAATAATTGGATAGATATTTCAAGAATTAATAAAAAAAATGTATTTTAGTACATATCGTGGCTGAAATAATAACTGTTTCTTACAGACATACCAATTCACAATATAGTATTTGATAATGCGCTGTGGGTTTTTTTAATGAAGTTCATGGTTCTAAAAGTCTTATAGACAATTTTGCACATTTTTTCTTCCTCTTGATTATATTTTAAATGAGATTGCAATGTTATTATATTAGTTCCTTTTTGCATATATTCTTGTTTTCCAAGGCTACTTGTGATTTGTTCTTCTTCCCACCACTCTTTTTAATGAGATGGTTTTCTAAAATGCTGAGGTCATCAGAGCTAAAGTTTGAATATTTATCATTATTATTATTAATCCCATGTCCCACCCCTTACACAGATCCACAGATGTTGTACATACTGCACACAACTCTTTTGCAGCTTCTGGTCTGAAGAAAGATGTTGACTTCTGTAGACAGTTATCTATCATTTGTTTTTTTAATTGTTATTTTTGAAGTGTTTTATCGTGATCAAAGTTTTATGGTTCTCTTAGAGGCTGTAATTCATATGGAAACATAAAGGAGATGAGAATCACATAACGGCATTCATGAATGCTACTCCACATAAAAACCTTGAGATGGTTTAAAAATGTTTATTCAGGAATTACAATCAGGAGAAACACTGTATCACACACTTAAAGGAATAGTTCACCCAAAAATTAAAATTTGTAGAACATTTACTCACCCTTAGCCCATCCAAGATGTAGATGAATTTGTTTCTTCATAAGAACAGATTTGGAGAAATTAAGCATTATGTCACTTGCTCCCCAATGGATCCTCTGCAGTGAATGGGTGCCTATATATATATATATATGTGTATATACAGTAATATATATACATATGAAAACCATTTAACCACAGCAAAGGTTTCTAGCTCACTGACAAGTAATATTTTAATGCTTCGAACCATAAAATGCACAATAGACGCATTGCATTATTTTCATGAAATGTCACCAAGAAAGCCTATTCTATGTTAATAGCCCACCTTTGATGCATTTTACATATATTTTGTTTCATTCAAATGCATTTTGTCCATTTAGGTTTGAATGTCATCAGTAATGCTATTTTCAAGCTGGTTCCTAATGGACTGGGGTCATGTGGTCCAGAATGGTGCAGCTGATAAAGTGTCACTGTAGAACTTTAGGCTGGTAAAACTTCATTGGCCTGAGTCACATTGGCTCTGTTATTACTACTGTCTCGAGTGGGGAGGATGGGCACAGCGAAAATGGCTTTCGATCAGCGTTAAAACGGTGGCTAGGAAAAGAGTACTATGACTCAGTGGATTTTCTTGCCCTTTGGGAAAGAACAGACAGCTTCTGCTCAACACAGTGACGAGCACTGTGACTTTCTGATTGAGCTGTCATTGTTATTCTGGTGTTGACAGCACTGATTTCAGAAGAATGTGAGGAACCTCTTTTTAAAAAAGCATTGAGCAACATTCCAAAAAATTCATTTGATTTTAGAGTTGATTGTATAATCGTTATATCATGATCCACTAAACATTGGAAAAGATGACTCAATTATCTGGGCAGCACTTACAAGGTTAGAACATTAAAGCTCAAAAATTTAGAGCCAATACATAAATGAATTTCCAAATAATAATAATCATCTTCTTCTAACAACTAATTCTACAAATTCTTGATTAATACTTCAAATCAAAATTCTGTTGATAAAGTTAAAAGTTTGCCCAAAAATTAAAAACATTTATTCACCTTCATGTGATATTTTGAAAAATGTCTCAGTTTTTATCCATACGTAGAAAGTCAATGGGGTCCAATGTTTTGGGCTCTAGGGACTTTTCAGTTCAAAAGATGAATATTTGTGTTCTGCAGAAGAAAGAAAGGTGTATTCAAGATGGAATATTTAAAATAAATAAATAAAGTATTAAAGGGGTCATATGATGCGATTTCAAGTTTTCCTT
>NW_015536497.1:1140976-1141324 GCF_001515605.1 Sinocyclocheilus anshuiensis | reverse complement strand
CAGAATGAGAGTCCAAACAGCTGATAAAAACATCACAATAATCCACAAGTAATCCACACCACTACAGTCCATCGATTATTGTCTTATGAAGTGAAAAGCTTCATGTTTGTAAGAAACAAATCCATCAGCAAGACATTTGTTTCTTCAAACCATAGCTTCTGGCTAAAATACAAGTCCTCTATCTATAATATTGCTTTCTTCAGTGAACAAGTCATCTCATTTGAATCAGGAGAAAAATATGCACAGATCAAACACCTTTTATAAGCGAAAACAGACCAAAACAGTTCTAAACAACTATGTTGGTGGATTTTGATGTGAGAGGACAACAGGGGATGGAGTTTTTCACTG
>NW_015536497.1:1140610-1140775 GCF_001515605.1 Sinocyclocheilus anshuiensis | reverse complement strand
CTAGAAATCAGTGGTTAAGTTGTATTTACAACACTGTTCCAGAACAGTTCAAACCAAATATTCGTGTGTGTGCATGGTAAGGGGCGTAACATTTCCGCCACACGCATGAGGTATTCTGCCAATCACAACGCACTGGATAGCTGTCCAATCAGAGCACACCTCGCT
>NW_015536497.1:1127880-1137271 GCF_001515605.1 Sinocyclocheilus anshuiensis | reverse complement strand
GTTTTGTGAAGCAAAAAAAAAAAATCCATCCTTAAGACATTTTTAACTTCAAACCATTAGTCCTCTATTCATAATATTGCTTTCTTCAGTGAAAAAGTTTTCTCATCTGAATCAGGAGTGAAATATGCAGTTCTAAACAAGTTCCAAAACAGTTCTAAACAACTATGTTGGTGGATTTTGATGTGAGAGGACAACAGGGGATGGAGTTTTTCACTGGAGGAAGTGTTATTATGGATTAGCCTATGTATTTTGACCAGAGGCAAACATGAGATTATATATAAATATATATTAGTGTGTGTGTGTATTATTTATATGTGTGTTTATATATATATAAGAGGAGAAACAATAATGTACAGTATGTGGAAAATAATGTGTTTTTTGAACCTTAAACCGCATAACACATTTCATTACACCAAATAAACAAAATAATGTTCTTTTTTAGCAACGTCATATGACCCCTTTAATGAAATTATAAATTCAACATGTCTGACCAAATTTTATGTACCAGCTACATCTGGAATATTGTTTATTATACATATATAACTCTCTCAAAATACATACATTTGGACAAAAATATAGTAGCTCTTAGTATAGTACCTCTTTTTAGAGGTAAAAAGTAATATTAAGATATATATTTTCCTTCTCCATAGAAATATTGCACACTTTTTCTGCAGCATCTGTTCTATGAAATGGGTTTCATTCAAGCAAAAAAAAAAAAACATCAGAAAGTTATGCATGACTCATACCACATTTTTTATGTATTTTGATTAGAAAAAAATGTCAACAAGGGATTTAATTACTGCATACTCTTTTTGCTTATAGCACTTGGATTTCATATTCTCATATTTATTTCTATCATAGCCACCTATGAGAGATGAATTTCCCAGCTTTCTTATAATGTTCTCCTGCTCACTTCTTTAATTTAGTCTTGTTATTCATCTACATGTTCTGCTATTTGCATTTTCATGTAAAGATGCCAGAATATGAATATATATGGCTGTGACATCTATATTCAAAGTGCAGAATGGTGTCGTAGGGATTATACTATGTATCTGTCAACTCCTACATATGTTTGGTAAGAAGAATAACGTCTCAGGTTACTTATGTAACCATGGTTCCCTGAGTAGGCGTCCTCTAGTCGACCCCTAGAGGACGCAGTTCAAAGTTCCCATGAAAGGGAACTCCCATTCCAATAACAACACAGTAACAATAAAAACATCTCAGTCAGCAGTGAATTCCCCAGCCTATAAGGATGAACTATTTATCTACCTCAACAAACAACATTCATCCCTCTCTTGGTATTCTAGCAAGAAGAAACCACAGCTGTTTGTCCCAGCTGTAATATACCCTCGTATCCTGTCTGCAGTGTGTCTGTTTGCGCTGAGAAGAGTTTTAGCATGCTGTGGAGAGCGGCCCAACATTGCCCTGGAGTGCAGCAGGGTTATCATGGAGTCCCAGGCACAGGCAGTTGTCTGTCCTTTGTCAATGAGCCTGATGCACACCACGATATGCCACATTCTGTCATTCAGCTCTGGTCTTGCGAGTATTGTAAAGCCCTGAGATTCTATATGAAAGAAGACTTTGATAACCAAGCATCTGAGTTATAAAGGCTTTTGCAAGCATGGATGGGTCTCAGGTCAAACACTATCTGAATTCGTCAGATGCATTGCTAGACCAAGTGCAAAAGACCACAGGAAGTCAGGCAAAAAAGAAAAAGAGGTATATTCACTTTGCAAAGGCTGTTCCATTTTGGCCAAACTCTAAGGCAGAATTACATGTAGCCTACATTTCACAATGAATGTACTGCAATCCCAGAATTAACTGCGATGAGCTCAGTCAAATCAATTCAAGATGGTAGACAAGGCCTTAAAAATGTCAATTGATTTTGCCATAGCTATTAATAAAACAAATATTTTCATATTTACTCATTTTATTTGTATTATCTTATTATTTTAATGAGTATGTTAAGGCTAAATAATTTTTAATTAATGTTTTTAAAAAGAAGCTCTATACTCTCGCGACTCGCGAATCTCAAAGTATCGCGTGAGTGGACTCTCTTCTTGTTCTGTTCCTGCTTTAGTCTGCAGCGATATGCTAAATAAACAAAATGGATATTCGTCGTTTTTTTAATAAACCCACAACTAAAAGAGTGGAGGTTTCTGACTGTGACACTTCCAATATTTATTCTACTGCCACTAATACTGACACAGCAAATGTAAATGTATTTTAAATGAAGAAGAAATTATATAGGCAATACATAATTGAAATGTAGAAAATATGGTCTCGCGGTCTTTCCCCAATACTGTTCAATCACAGAAAACTAGTTAATGCTGCTGCATGAGTGTTTCTAATAAATCGGCTGAGGCAGTGACAGCAAATTTGACATCTTTCTCTCTTCTGATATAATCAATCTCTCAATATTTTTTTTTCTTTTATTATTGGAGCAAAAGGGAATGTAAAAATTAAATTTCTTGTCGTTTTGGTTCACCATTATAGAACTTCAACCACTATTAGGACCAGGCGAACTGGAATGATACTTCTTTGCTTCCTGTACAGTACACCTTCATAGTGAAATAGCAGTGAGTGGCTAAATGTTTGTTCAGTTTTATCCAAAACACATTGTGAATCTGGTCATGTTTTATGAAATTGCTTACTGTACGTATTGTGACAGTTTGGAAATCAAATATCCGGTGAATGGCTAGAGGTTAAAGCTCTATCATTTTTGAAAATAACGTACCACTAAACCCTACATAATAACTAAATAATGTTAACAAAAGCAAACGTGAGATATAAACTTATTTGCTGAAATAACCCTACAATTTTTGCTAGTCTTTGAGCTCTTTTATCGTGACTCGTGTTTTATAGGACTCGTACCCGACATAATGGAATGTATAATGAAAAAAATAAATGTATTAGTATTTAAAACACTCGGACTGATATTTTATGAGAATTAGAAGTAATGATATTTTAATGATCCTCCTAGTGAGGATCACATTTTTAATTTCTATTTTTTTATCATAAACTGAGATGGAGTCATGAATATATTTTCTACATGCTCGCTTTTTGGAAATTCAAATATTGACACATAGTGCAATCAGCATCTTAAGATCAGGTATGGCATAATTCAGTTATCAAGCATAAATTGCAGCAAAATTTGTGCTTGAACCTTGATTTTAATAACAGATCCAGTATGCAAGCAGAGAGATGTGATTCAAATGATGGATACATCGTTGCTGTCCCGATTCAAGGTTGCAGGCAGACTGCAAAATGGATTAGGATAATTCTGGTTTACATATTCACTGCACTATCTCTTAATCTGATTATCACTGTACGGCTCATTCAGTGGCGACATGCATGACTTACATTTAAAAATATGCTCATTAAAATACACACAGCATCAAGCCCTGTTACCATAGAAATAAAGACTAGAACTAACATCTTTGATGTTGCCCCACATCGTGGCTTTCATTTGGCTGATATAAAACTGGAGGAAAAAGTATGTAAACCTTTAGATTTCTGTGTATATTGATCATAAAAGATACAAAAATTGATTTAATAAATAGCAAATCAATAATGAAGCCTTTTCAAGTCTTAAATGAACAGGCCATGCAAACATTCACAATGCCGAGTAGACAAAAATCATTATAATCAAGATTATCAGGACATTTTTCAGTCCATTTGTCCACAAATTGAAGTTCAGCAGAGGTTTTGGTGATGCAACTTGGACAACAGCCCAAAGCACTGAAGTAAATGAACAACAAAATATCTTCAACAGAAGAAAATATGCTTTCTGGAGTGTCCCAGTCAGAGTCTTGACCTCAATCCGATTGAGATGTTTTGGCACGACCTCGAGAGGGCGATTCACAGCATCCATCGCAAGAATAGTGCAGTTTTGTACAAATCCAACAGTTCACATCATGATAAATCAGCATCAGTCAACATTAAAGCAAACTCTGTAGCGACAGCACTGTGTTAAACCCTTTTGTCATTGTTTGTTTTGCTAAACAGCCTATGGAATAAGTCTTCAAGTGAAGGACTAGTTGTGAATGATCCTTTGGTTAACCTTGTATTTGTTTTTCAGTCATTTGCTTTGAGGTTTAGATGTGTTCTAAGATGTCTTGTTTTAAAGAGGGACTGAATTCTATTTAAGCTGTCCTGTTTAGCCCCAGCACCCCACTCCTCAAGTCCCTGTCAGGAACGATTCAGCGGCTCATCAGTTTCAGGCCTGCCACTGTCATGTGGCCCTCGATGAAGTCGTCAGTTCGGTTCACTGTCAGCTCTCCCCTGGCCTGGCCACATGTGATAAAGCCTGCGTGGATCCTGGTCCTCACAAGTTGACACAGAGCAGAGTTGACATGCCATTCAGTGGCATCTCTGCAAAGCACATTAAACAATTCACACTCCTCACCACCCATTCTCTAGATGTGCAGGTCAGATCATGACCAATCAAAACCTTAACTGCCTTTCTTCAAATGCAAAGGAAAATATTTACATAAATATTTGCATTGGAATGGAATGCTAACTCTGTATACATCAAAGCATTCTATGGAATTCTTTGAAAATTTAATGTACATGAAAAATTTAATTTGTATCAGATCTATTCCTGAATATTTGGTACATCAAAGAATCCAGTTGCTTTTAAATTGAATGTACATCAAAGGATCCTACAGTATAGAATTATTTATAAATTACATCAATGGATTCTGTTTTATTGCTTTTGAATTCTACATACATCAAAGGAACCTATGAAATTCTTTATGAATTGTACATACATCAAAGGATCATGTGATTTTTTTCTAAGTTCTATGTACTTCAAAGGATCTTGTCAAATTGTCTCTAAATTCTACATGTATCAAAGAGCCTGACAGTTTTAAATTGTACACGGGGGTGTGAAGTAACTAATTACAAACACTCACATTCCTGTAAGTAGTTTTTATTAGAAATTGAACTTTTTTGAGTAGTTTAAAAATTGTGTACTTTTACTTGAGTACATTTTAAGTGATGCATCTGTACGTTTACTCCACTGTTTTCCCTCTGTTTGTGGTCATTACATGCTTGTTTTAATTTTATTTTTATCCATCAACATGATTGGATAGATTTATTATAGGCCTGTCAGCATGATGTAATAAAACTGCAATTCGTTAATAAACGTTTTTTGTATGATCCATTTTACACAATTTTCAAGTTCAAACATTTTTGTTCCATTCAGTTGTGGATGCTGCTGATAGAGAAGCTTATTCGCCCAGACCACCGCGGCCCCGCAAAGAGATGTGTGTTTGTGTGTCTGTTGTTGTTGTTGTTGTTTTGTTTGTTTGTTTTAAACAGTTTCCATGGAAATACTTACCTATTTAATGCATTTTTTTTTCTTACAAATTGTATTATCAGCACAATAATTTGAGTAAATGTAGCTGTGTAAAACGTAGGGGATGATGCCCTCCTTCTAGAGCAATGTGAATGTATGTTTAAATTGTAACATAAATTATAATATTTATGATTCTGATTTCTTTATCACAAAACACTAAAACTGGCACCATTTTTAAGAGAAATTGTCTATTTTTAATCTCTCTTTTTAACCCATCTAATGGAGTGTGATGCTGAACTCTCGTATGAGTTTCTAATGGTTTTTGTATTCTTTGCACTGTTCTAAACATTCATATTTTATGGGCAACAATAGCATACTCTGGCTCAGTGGCCTTACACCTGATTTTAAATCTATTTTTTCAAACATTATGATTTAAATGGCAATGAGTGTACGAGAATAACTCTTTCAGCTTTTCATCTCTATAATAGTTTTTCTGTGTTGTTTTGATGTATTTTAAATTAAAACTGCTGGATGATAGATATTCTTCATTCTTTCTGACAAACAACAAAAGATCATATGAATTACAGTATGTACAATATTTTATACATTTTTAAATTGCAGTGTACAGCATTTATTATAAGGGGGTAGAATCCACAGCTCAGTACTTACTACTCACATGAGTACTTTTAAAAATCCTACTCTTTTACTCTTACTCAGGCAGTTTTTTTTTTGGACAAGTACTTTTTACTCTACTCACACTACATTTTTTGGAATGTAATGGTACTTTTACTTGAGTATATTTTTTTCAGTACTCTTGCCACCACTGATCGTACATACATCAATGGATCCTATAGAATTATTTTCTAAAAATCAACATACATCAAAGGATCCTGTGCAACTATTCATACATCAATGGAATCGATATGATTGCTTTTAAATTCAACATACACCAAATGATCCAATTGCTTTTAAATTGTACATACATCAAAGGATCCTATAGAACTATTTCTAAATCCAACATATATCAAAGGAACCTATAGCTGCTTTTAAATTGTGCATACATCAAAGGATCCTATGCAATTGTTTGTAAATTCGACATTCATCAAAAGATCATTTGGACCTCTTTTGAAAATATACATCAATAGATTTTATATAATTCTCTCTAAATTGCACATATTTCAAATAATCCTACGCACATAACTCTTTTCAAAGCATACAAGTAGTTCTTTTTCTAAACTGGACATAAATCAAAAGATTCTATGCAGTTGCTTTTGCGTTCTGCATATATCAATATGCATATATACCTTCGAAAATGTATCTACATACTTTCTTTACCTTTGTGGTATTTCACTCTACCGTCTCTGAGTATAACATATTATGCCAACATATGCTACAGAGCAGCAAGTATGGGCGAAGCGTCTTTTTTGTTTCACAGGCCACCTGCTAAACTCAGCATCCATTGTCCCTTATGACCTCTCTTTAAATCACGTGGCTGCGGTTTTGTGTCCTCTCCCACTTACTGAAGGTTAAACTGTCAACATTCCTCTGGAGGTGTAAAGTTGGGAGAGTTATTTCAGACAGAGGGTGGAAGACAAGAAACATCAGGTTCAAACAACAGATTTTGTGGAGCTCTTACAGACATATTTCACACATTCACCATTCGATTCACTTAACACAGCTCTGCGATAAACCCTTGGGTTTGTTGTCGAATGTACACAGTATATCTGAAACGATCATTATCATCTGTGAATTTGTAGGCACATTCAAATGAAAGAAAATGAAACAACCCAGAGATGCATAAAACATGAATTTATTCGCCAGACCATATCATTCATTCGAATTCTAGGTGTTGATTCAACACAATCATCGGTACAGTATCTTATGTCTATCATGCAGTGAAAATCAATGCATGTCAGAAGAGAATATGTTATTTGGTTTATCTTCGATTTTCACACCTCTAAATATATTCCACACCTTCATTTGTAAACTAGCTCTAAGGAAATTGAAATCAGATTCCATCTAAGCAGCATAGAAGAAGTTATATATGTGAAGCAAGGCCTAGATCCAGTAGTTTAAATGTTGTTTGTAATAGTTTGGTATTAAAGGGTGTTTGTTAAAGATGATCGGATCGGATTTCTGGAAAGAAATCACTGCAAATGATTTGTGCAGCTAACAGAGCCAATTTACCCACAACATTAGTGCTAAACACAGTTGCACAGTGCAATTTTCCATCTTACTGGTTGGTTTAGACTGCCGAATTATCAAGAATGCAGCAAATTACAGCAATCTGGTATGCTTTACATTAAAAGGATAGTTCATATAAAAACTGAAAGTTCTGTCATCATTTACTAATCAGCGAATTACTCAGCGAAATACGAAAGATATTTTGAAGAATGTTGAATGTTCATTTTTTAAAATATCTTTGGAAAGACATCAATACACACATTTTGGGGGAGGGGGGCTTGCAGATTCTACATTATGATTGGTTAGATCGCCTGTCAATTAAACTCCCTGTGAAGGGTCAATTACCACATTGGTTTTAAAAAGCAGTGAAAGCCATTTAATTTCATATATGAATTTGTAATTTCAAGAAAACTGTAAAGAAAAAGTAGACATGAAATGAGTGCATCACAATACGGAATTATAAGCAATAGTAAATAATATTGAGTGCAGATTTAAGCGCTAAAATGCCACAAAAATAGCTATTAACTATTCACCCTTCTGTATGTGGACAGTATTCTGGATTTTTGGATTACTGATTAACAAAGTGATTTTGACATTATGCATCAATGTGAATCTGAGATTAAGTCATGATTATTTAACTTGTAGTTCATTTGCATATCTGTTTAAGTAATCCCATTCACTCTTACCGAGTAAATACATTGTATGTGCGCACGTTTATGCACTTGACTGTCCTCTGGTATGCTTCCAACAAAACGATAAAAAACATCCATCATCTCTTGTCCCCCTGGTGTAAAGGAGTAGGATGAGGGTGAACACATAGTCTAATCAGATTACCAACCACCCACAGACTACAGCAGTGTAAGAACACTACCCAGACGCCTTAGCACTTTCCCACTCAAAACTTGAGCGAGGGAGGGGGGGGGGTTATACATGCTTTTAGCAAGTGCTGTGAAAGCCTGTGTGTAGTCTTAGTGCGACATTCACATCCAGAGAAAGCAAGAGAAAAGGCTCATTAAACTTCCAGCTGGTTTTATTGGCGAGATCCCTCTGAAGCTGTCGGATGACAGGGGTGGAAGAGCTCCTATAGATCTGACTTCTAATTACGACCACATCCGAGCAGGAACTGAGACGTTTTTGGAAGACTTTAAAGGGATAAATCACCCAAACCCTGACCACTCTTTTCCATACAATGAAAATGAATCGAGCTGTCAAGCTCCAAAATGACAAAAAGCATAATAAAAGTGGTTCATAGTACAGTGCCAACCACTAATATTGGCACCCTTGGTAAACAGGAGCAAAGGTGGCTGTGAAAATAAATCTGCATCATTTACTTTTTTGATGTTTCATTCAAAAAATTCACAAAATTCTAACCTATCACTGAAGCAAAACAATTGAAATTGGGGGGAAACTCACATTATGAAATAAATGTTTTTCTCCAATGCATGTTGGCCACAATTATTTGAAAATTCACAAAATTATAGACGTTCATTGAAGTAAAACAAGTGAATGTGGGGTGAAACTCACATTATGAAATAAATGTTTTTCTCCAATGCATGTTGGCCACAATTATTTGCACCCCTAGAAATTATTATGAGTAAAATCAAGTATATTCCCATTCATATTTACAATTTTTTTTAGCACACCAGGGTGACTAGAAGCATGAAATTCTCCAGCCATGACTTCTAGTCACCCTGGTGTGCTAAAAAAAATTGTAAATATGAATGGGAATATACTTCAGAGATATTTTACTCATGAGAATTTCTAGGGGTGCCATTAATTTTGGCCAACATACATTGGAAAAAAAACACTTATTTTATAATGTGAGTTTCCCCCAATTTCAGTTGTTTTACTTAAATGATAGTGTCACGAATCCGGTCTATGAACTTCCGTTAACTCACCACAGGA
>NW_015536497.1:1127412-1127694 GCF_001515605.1 Sinocyclocheilus anshuiensis | reverse complement strand
TTCTTATAAGTAAAATATCTCTGAAGTATATTCCCATTCATATTTACAATTTTTTTTAGCACACCAGGGTGACTAGAAGCATGAAATTCTCCAGCCATGACTTCCTATTCCACAGGATTATAAATAGAAGGACACAAAGGCCAGATTCCCTTAATCATCCATCACAAAGAGTAAAACCAAAGAATTGTCACACCCCTGTGGACTGTCGATTGTGGTTTCTCCCTCTGTGTCCTTATTTGGTCGTTCCTGTTCTCATTATCAGTAAATCCCCTCATTGTGCTC
>NW_015536497.1:1120651-1126861 GCF_001515605.1 Sinocyclocheilus anshuiensis | reverse complement strand
CTCATTGTGCTCACCTGTCTGCCCCTCGTTATCTGCCCTATATTAGTTCCTGTCTCTGGTATTCTAGTTTGTTGGTTATTGTGAATGTTCCCCTGTGTGTTGATGTCTACCCTGTCTGGATCTCCTGTTGTCATATCATTAAGTATAATTTTATTCGTCATTTTTGTCGTCCTGCCTGGTCTCTAGTACACCCTGCCCGTGACAAGAATATAGTTCTGATGTGGAGAACAAGATTGTTGAGCTTCACAAAATAGAAAGTGGCTGTCAGAACATATCTAAAGCATTTAAAATCCCCATTTCCACCATCAGGGCAATAATTAAGAAGTTCCAATCAACTAAAGATATTACAAATCTGCCTGGAAGAGGACTTGTATCTATATAATCCTAATGCACAGTGAGGAGGAGCGTTTGAGTGGCCAAAGACTCTCCAAGAATCACAGCTAGAGAATCACAGAGATTAGTTGAGTCTTGGGGTTAGAAGGCCTAAAAAACAGCCCCTACATCACCAAATGTTGTTTAGGAAGGTTTCAAGAAAAATCCTCTTCACTCATCCAAAAACAAACTCCAGCATATTCAGTTGTCAGACATGACTGGAACTTCGAACGGAACTGGCTTTTGTGGTCAGATGAAACTAAAAAGAGAGCTTTTTGGCAGCAAACCCACTAGATGGGTTTGGTGCAAACAGGGATAAAAAGTACCCCATGCCCACAGCTAAATATACTGCTGGATCTTTAATTTTGGTGGCCTATTTTTCTGCCGGAGGTCCTGGACATCTTGTTCAGATATTGGCATCATGGATCCTATCAAATACCAACAGATAAAAAAATCTAAACCCGACTGCCTCTATTAGAAATCGTATAATAGGCCGTGGTTGGATCTGCCATCAGGACAATGATCCAAAACAAACATCAAAATCAACACAAAAATGTGTCACTGAGCACAAAATTAAACTTCTGCCATGGTCGTCCCAGTTCCCTGGCCTGAACCCTATAGAAAATGAGTGTGGTGAACTGAAGAGAAGAAGCACCAACATGGAGCTGTGAATCTGAAGGATCTGGAGTGATTCTGTATGAAGGAATGTTCTCTGATCTCTTGTCAGGTGTTCTCCAAACTCATCAGGCATTATAGATAAAATTCAGAGCTGTTATTTTGGGAAAAGGACGTTCCAATAATTGGGTGCCAATAATTGTGGCTAATGTGAACTAGAGAAAAACATTTATTTCATAATAAGATTTTCCATCCACTTTCCATTGTTTTACTTCAATGATAGGTTTAAATTTTGTGAATTTTTTGAATGAAAGATCAAAAGGATAAACGACGCAGATTTATTTTCACAGCCACCTTTGCTCATATTTGCCAAGGGTGTCAATATTTGTGGTTGACACTGTATAATTCTCTTCAGAATTTCTTGATGAACAGAAAGTTCAAAAGACATTATAAATGTCTTTATTGTAACTTTTGATCAATTTAATGCATCCTTGCTGAATAAAAGTAATGATTTATTTAAAAATATACCTATCTATCTATCTCTGTCTGTCTGTCTATCTGTCTATCTGTCTGTCTATCCATCCGTCCATCTATATCATTCTATTTATCTATCTATCTATCTGTCTGTCTGTCTGTCTGTCTGTCTATTCCTTCATCTGTCTGTCTATCCATCCGTCCATCTATATCGTTCTATCTATCTATCTATCTATCTATCTATCTATCTATCTGTCTGTTTGTCTGTCTGTCTGTCTGTCTGTCTGTCAATTCCTTCATCTGTCTGTCCATCTGTCCGTCCATCTATATTGTTCTATCTGTCTGTCTGTCTATCCATCCGTCCATCTATATCGTTCTATCTATCTATCTATCTATCTATCTATCTATCTATCTATCTATCTCTCTGTCTGTCTGTCTGTCTGTCTATTCCTTCATCTGTCTGTCTGTCCATCTATATCGTTCTATCTATCTATCTATCTATCTATCTATCTATCTAATGTTTGTCTATCTGTCTGTTTATCTGTCTGTCCATCCATCCATCATAAAAGTGGTACATATGACTCATGCATCATATTCCAAGTCTTTTGTAGTCATATAGTAGTTTTGTGCAACAAACAGACTGAAATTTAAGTTGAAATTCTTGTCCTTAATGAGAAAAGTGGCTATGATTCATGCACTAATTGTTCTTTTGAGTCAAATCTCCACTTCTAGAATGATTTGTTGAAAATATTCTAAGGATATTCTTGTGTTATACAAAGGAAAGAGGTTCATATGGGTTCAAAATGTTGTGGGGGTGCGTAAATGACAGAAATTTCATTTTTTGGGTGAACTGCTCCTTTAATGTGGAGATGAATGTTTAGTGTGAGAGCACATGGTGAATTGTACTGACAGACCCTGAGGTACGTAGGACATGCCACATTTGTCCCTAGATGGGGAGAGAGTATGACGAGAGAGCAAAAAGCACAAGAACATGCTCTAGAAAATGGCAAGTTAAAAAAAGACACCAGATTCCCAGTATGGAGCTCATTATCGGGCAATCTTATGATTACAACGTATTACATCACCTTGTGTTATAATAAGAGATTTTAAGATGTGTATTCATATTCTTCTGTTTGAATATGACAAAACAGCGCTGAATGCAGTTAAACAGCTTTTAAAAGGTGAATTTATGTGTTATGATACCACTATAATCAATCCAAACTGCTGTTTAAAAACTTGGGGTCAGTATGATTTGAAAAATGTGTTTGACAGAAGTCTCTTATGCTCACAGAGGGTGCATTTATTTGATCAAGACATTCAGTAAAACAGTAATATTGTGAAATATTATTACAACTTAAAATTGTTTTCTATTGAATATATTTTCAAATGTAATTTATTCCTGTGACGCAAAGCTGAATTTTCAGCATCATTACTCCAGTCTTCAGGGTCACATGATCCTTCAGAAATCATTCTAATATGCTGATTTCCTGATGTACTTACTGTTTGCACACATGTGCCAAAGCATTTGCAATTTGCTCAAATCAATAAAAAATTCCAATCTGATGTGAACAAGAAGCTAATTGTTCAGAGATCTGAACTTATTGTTTCGGGAAAAAAAAGTTTCATTCGAGAATTGAGCCAAAGCAATTGAGAAAAACTGTATTATCAATGTTGAAAACAGTTGTTCTGCATAACAATTTTGTGATTTATTTGAAAGAATGCCTTTAATGTCACTTCTGAATGAAAGTTTACAGCAGGTCAGATGAGTGTTTGTAGTGTTTGTCAGCAGGAGACATTTGATGGCCTGATGGCTCAAGCTCAGAGGTCAACTGCTGAAGCAAGCAGTGTCGCTGAACATCCTCTGGCTCGTGAACGTGCTCTTCCTTGAAGATCGTGTGTCACATTTTCCTTTGGGCTGTTCTTCCACAGTCTGCTCACATTTACACTTATGGTGTTGCCATTCGTTTTATTCAGGTACTGGAATTCACTAGTTTTATTAAAGGTACACAAGACAATTCCAGCATGAATCATGTAATTATTTACAGGCAGATTTAAATACTTTATAAGAATGTTGGCTTTTCATTTGTGAGGATTTCACAGATGCAGACCAACCACGTGGAATTTTTTTTTTTTTTGCTGTTACACAACTTTATTTTCGCCTGACCCAACCCTCTCAAGAGAAAATAGAATATCAATCTTCAAGAAGACTAGTTTTCATTGCAATGTCCCTGAATGCAGAATCACATCAGAGCAACGGATCTCATGGGTTTTTCTGGAGACTCATATCTGCAAAACAGTATTCTGTATACAGAAGGACTCTCACAAACATCACATTCATTATGAGTTGGGAGAGAGACACTGCCCCCTAGTGTCAGACCATCAAAGTGGACATTAAAAGGTGAGGTAAAAATTGCACTTCATGATCATTTCAACTTAAAAATTCAGGAATATGTCACCCATCTATACTAATATTGCAGATTAGTTTATCTTGCATGTGCAAGTAATCTTTGCTTAGTGGTGCAAGATTCTTTGCTGGTGTCCTCAATGCATTTTCAGACAATGAGAACATGCAAAATCTGTCTATCATCTATCTATCTATCTATCTATCTAATATATATATATATTTATCATTTTTTATATATACACTGTGTTCCAAATGATTATGCAAGTGACATATCAGTAGGATTTCAGTCAAATGAACATTCATATTTTGGTTTTTCATATAAAGTGTTTATTTGTTTTATTTCTCATATCTTTGTAGATAACTGGTATCAGTCTCAGACAGGTTTGTTAAATAGTTTGCCAGGTCTTCTTAGGGTAATGGAAAACCTACTTAAAGAGGTTGTTCCACATTATTAAGCAAGTTACAGTTCTCATGCAATATGCGGAAGAAGAAAGATATTTCTGAAGCCGAAAAGCATCTAATAGTGCAACATCTTGCAAAAGGCTTAAAAACAACTAACATTTTGGGAAAACTGAATAGAGATTATTAACTGACAAAAGATTTGTGAGTGATTTCGAGCACAGAAGAACTCAGTCAGATAAAGGCTTAAGGAAAGTTTTTGTCAAACAAATTAAAAAGGCAGCTATAAAAAGTCACTGTTAAGCAGGAAACATGCCTAACCAAAGCGCACAAACAGAAACCTTTACAGTGGGTGCAGAAATATGTGAATACTATTTTTAGATAGTTTTATTCACTGACTAATGCATATAAATACATATAAATGACCCCTATCGGAGATGGTGATTGTTTCTGAATGACTTTAACTCTTATTTTAATTACATTACACTATTTAGTAATGGATGATTACTACTTTTTACAATTGCTTGTATTAACCATCCGTTGATTAAATGAACACACACACTTTTTCAGTAGAGTATAAAATTAATTCAATTAAGGCTCTCCAAACCGCACCCTCATTCTGCACAGTATTGGTCCGTTACAGCAGACGTCCATCTTAGCGGAGAGAGTGACAGACAGCACTAGATGAATGGGGCGCTGTGACATCTTCATTCTCAGGCAGGTCGGGATCCCAATCAGCTTCAAGCCGCAGGTCCCTTTGCACAGTTAATTAAATCAGTCTGCAAGAGAAAGACCCCCTCCAGTCCAAACCGCCACCAATGCATGTTCCACCAACTGTAATTATTACTGTTCCATTACAGTCAAGCAGATTTCATGAACATTTCTCCAGCTAGCAATCAAAGATTTCCTGGAAGAGGCGCTGAAGTGGAAAACACGATGCATGAAATGGCAGGAGAGGTTTTGTTGTTTTCCATCAAGTAAAGAGCATGACGAATTCACTAAACCATGGGTGTTCAGCTGTTCCAGACCCAGGGACCCCCATCCAGACTCTTAGCCAACCAAAGGACACAGTGTATAAAAAAGGTACATTTTCTCATCAAAACTTTATAATAATTTTCCTTAAGAATGGTTACTAGCTTTGCTACATTGTACAGTGCCTAAAAATCACTAGTTAGACAGTTTGAAATCAATTAATAAATAATTAATTAATGCAAAAGAAGATAATTATAATATAATATTATATTAGTTTCATTTTTATATATACATATACCCACAAATATTACTATATTATGTACTGTATTATAAAATATAAATAATATAAAATATATAAAAAATTAGGGCTGTCAATGTTAACGCGTTAAAATAAATGCAATTAACGCAAAATTACTGAAGCACAATTTCTATTCTAACCCTTTAACCCAATTTTGCTTCTCTGCTTGCGATCAGATCATTTTGCTGTGTGAAGTACAGACTGAACGGATTGTCAACACATCCCACCGCTGTATGGCCAGATGAGATGCAAATCAAGGTAAAGACGATTGCGGTGGGTACAGGAGTCGTACAGTAAGCACGCGTGAGTCCGTTATACGAATGCGTGTATGAGTGCTCTTGACGCACTGATCGCACATTGTATTTATGCACAGACACAGACATTTCCGTACATTCACGTTGTTTTCACACACATTCACGAATGTTTTGATTTGTCATGTTTATGTTGCTGTGTTTAGTTATACTGAATGGATCAGTGTACTGTAGTAGATATATGCAGTAGGCAGGCGGTTGGTTTAGGGGTTTTTTTTGTCATCTCCATGTGTTCCAGTTCGGTATCGCAACTTAACTTCTCTAAAATTTAAAAAAAGCTCTTTGCTGTTGCACTGTACACATACTATAAAATTCTGTTTTTTTTTTCTTTCATATGTGCTTATATGGGCTCCTTATATCATTTG
>NW_015536497.1:1117839-1120510 GCF_001515605.1 Sinocyclocheilus anshuiensis | reverse complement strand
AATGATGACAAAATAAACATTTGAAACAAGATAAATGGTCTATGCTTAATTTCATGAAGTGTGCAATTAATTGTGATTAATCACAGAAAAAGGGTGTGATTAATTAGATTAAAAATGTTAATCTATTGACAGCCCTAATAAAAATATAAAATGTATTTTTTAAATGTATAATATATTTTGTAATTATATTTATTATAATTATATTTTGTAATACAGCACAATTAGGTACATTTTAAATGTTCATCCCAATTTGTATATACTGTACATATATACATACACATTAATATATTATATTGTATTGTATTATAAAATATACAAAAAATCTAAAATTTATATATAGAAAATTGTACTGTAAATTAGTTTTTATATACATTTTTGTAACACATTACAATACTATATTATATTGTACACATAGAACTATATTATATTGTACTGTATTATAAAATATAAATAATAATATAAAATGTATGTATAATATATGAATATTGTATAATAGTTCTAAAATTTATATTTTAATTTATAAATGTTATTTTTATAATGTATTTTTTTGTAATTATATTATAGTTACATTTTGTAATGCAGTTCAATGCAATTTAATATGATTAACATTTAAATTTGTATAGTTATATATTATTATTTCTTTATTTTATTACAGTGCAATACAGTACAATGTGTGTCCAACTATCCGTATATATATATTTTAATGACAGACATTAGCATATACAAATAAATGTTGCTTTCAACTGACACAATTATTAGTAATTTCCCCCTTGATTTTGATTGTGGAATGAGCATGCTATGTTACATTCGCTGTCCCTTCAACCTGAAATTGTCATAAGTTAAGAACAAACCATCTGAACTTTGGACTGTGTTGGAGGGGGCAGCCATGGCCTGTGTAGCGCCCATGTCAGGGCTGTAGAAGGAGTCATGCTCAGCTAGGTGCTCTGCCCCATCATGAGATCTTTGAATAGCCTTGATGACCTCCTCCGGTTCTTCGTACGTAGCACTGACAATCCACTCAGCTCTGGCTTGGAAGTCCTGTGGATCTGCATAAATTGCTTCTGCACTGATGTCCTGTAATGCGTCATTAATTGCTAATTGCTGGATGGAATCACCCAACAAGTCACCCTCTTCCCGGGGGATCGCGAAATCAGACAACTGCGAAATGTCAGCGTCGGTCTTGAAAGAGTCTTGGAAAGACACAGACTGCTGGAGAGCTTTTCTCAGGTTTTGCCAGTGCATTTTAGGGTCTGTAGGGGAAGTGGCTTTCAGCTGAGCTTTTGACACAGTGGCATAGATGGGTTCCTGATTCTCAAGGTCTGTGTCGATGCTCGTCACTTGACTTTCACTTTGTGGCTCAACTGCATTCAAAGAAAAGCTCCTCCAAAAGGGGTTGAGCATTTTTGATGAATGATTAGGCACGTTCTGCATTTTCCCCTCAGGTAAAAAGTCAGATGCTTGACTACCTATGGTGTAATCGTACGTTTCATCCATGCCCGTGGTTTCTTGAACTATACTTTGTTCTACATAGTCAGGGCTGATTGGTTTCGCTGTGGAGGGTCTGGGTATATTCTGGATGGCTGCACTGACAACATTGAACAGTCTTTCACCCTGATGGGTTGCAAACTCGAAATTCCCCTCGCCGGACTCACATCTGCGACCAGCCTCAAAGGAAAAAGACAGCTGATGGAGAGAAAAGAGAAGGGAAAGTTATGAAATCTATTTTCAGAGCAGAGATGTTTGTCCACAATCACTCGAGCGATAATAAAGACAGGCTGTTTATTTCCCAGGAGAAAGGGCATGCAAATGAAATTCAATGCGTTTAAAAGAAGAAACCTCACACCTGCTACACTAACACTAACAAGTGGGAATCTTTATTCAAGGTGGTTTCAGATGGTTATGAAATATAACTTTTATTTGAATGAATTTATAATGTCATGTGGTGTAACCATTAAGGAAAAAGTAATTTCCAATACAACCTAAACTAACTGTCATAAAAAAGGGCAAATTATCTTGATATTTTAAGGCTTATTGACCTTAACACAATCATGAGGGTCTGCATGTATATTAGTAGTAGTAGTAGTAGTAGTAGTAGTATTTTAAAGAAGGCTTTTTATAAAAGAAGTGCTCACCAAAGCTTATTTTTATGTAATATTTATGATAAAATTGTAAAATTGTGAAATGATATTACGACTTAAAAAAAAAATGTTTTAAGTAATTTATTCCTGTGATGGCATTCTGAATTATCAGCAGCCATTACTCAGTCTTCACACGATCAGGTATCGCATGATCTTTCAGAAGTCATTCTAATATGATATGAATAGGCTGATGAATAGAATTTCAAAAGAACATACATTATTTGAATTAGAAATCTTTTGTAACATTGTTGGCATATCTTTAAATTTGGATCAATTTAATGCACCCTTGGATATTTATTAATGTATTTTAAAAATGCCCCAGCTTACCATGTCTTGTCCAAACTTCCTTACGTAACAGTACGGCCATTTGAATAGCACTTTCTTAGTCTGAATGTCCTTCAGGAATAAGCAGTCCGGCAGGGGAGTGAGGATATATTCCCCATACAGATTGCACCGAACAGCAGCCTCTGTGCCCACTGCCATGACCAGAAAATCTTGAACTGCAAGACAAAAAAAAAAAAAACATGTTAGCC
>NW_015536497.1:1110609-1116281 GCF_001515605.1 Sinocyclocheilus anshuiensis | reverse complement strand
TAGTAGTAGTAGTAGTAGTAGTAGTATTTTAAAGAAGGCTTTTTATAAAAGAAGTGCTCACCAAAGCTTATTTTTATGTAATATTTATGATAAAATTGTAAAATTGTGAAATGATATTACGACTTAAAAAAAAAATGTTTTAAGTAATTTATTCCTGTGATGGCATTCTGAATTATCAGCAGCCATTACTCAGTCTTCACACGATCAGGTATCGCATGATCTTTCAGAAGTCATTCTAATATGATATGAATAGGCTGATGAATAGAATTTCAAAAGAACATACATTATTTGAATTAGAAATCTTTTGTAACATTGTTGGCATATCTTTAAATTTGGATCAATTTAATGCACCCTTGGATATTTATTAATGTATTTTAAAAATGCCCCAGCTTACCATGTCTTGTCCAAACTTCCTTACGTAACAGTACGGCCATTTGAATAGCACTTTCTTAGTCTGAATGTCCTTCAGGAATAAGCAGTCCGGCAGGGGAGTGAGGATATATTCCCCATACAGATTGCACCGAACAGCAGCCTCGGTGCCCACTGCCATGACCAGAAAATCTTGAACTGCAAGACAAAAAAAAAAAAAACATGTTAGCCCAAAATTAAATCAGAAAAAAGTGAATATCTTGTGCTATGTGAACAATTCATACAAGTTTGGAACATCATAAAGGGTGAGTAAATTACATTAGGATGAGCTATTTCTTTAAATATTTGCATCCACTCCCACAATTTCAAATTATGAACTTTCAGTAAGAGTGCAAGGACAATATAGCTGAATCAAATTTTTTTTTTTTTTCTTCACTGAAACTTAGACTTGCACCTGAAGTCAGCATGGAACACAACCTATTGCTTTTCCTCCGGAGATAGCTTTGAAATTCAAAATCGGATGTCCACAGGAGCAGGAAGAAGCCAGCCCTGTCTAAGTTCAGCCTTTGTTCCTTCGGTTGATGTTCACGGCTGTCATTTTCTGAGCCTCTTCCTCTTAGCTCTACATCTTCCAGGATGAAACAAGCTCTCAGACTGTTGGCTTGTTGCCCAGTGAGACCTCACCCATGACCGCGAATGTCAAATTTAGTTGTTTTTCCTGTTCGCTCTCGTTTACAGCACTGCTCAGGGAGAACGTTACACGCAGACGTGCACAGTTCTCATGCTATCTGGAGATACAGATGGCACACGTGTGAAGCACAACTCTGTTAACCTGGATTACTCACCGGACACGTGTTGTAGTTAGTGTCAGACTTAAAGCTTCTGATTTAGCTGGGTGATGAACAAGAATCATTTGATTTTGCACCTTTGTATGTCTCCTTCATTTGATATTTTAGTAACGCCTCTCTGTTAAGATAAATTATCATTCACTAATAGCTGTGCTTAAGTATTCTTATCTGTGCAAGCAATGTTTTTCCACTGAATAAATAATCATTCAGGTTTGAATGCACATGAGTTTGTTTTTACTCCTGTTATAATGTTATTAAATCATATGTATGATTTGAGTTAGTATGAGTTTTTTTATATGAAACATAGAAAAAATGAAGTAGGAACTTACTACTGAATCACAACAAAAAATAAGCACATATGCATGCAAAAAAGATAGTATTTATGACTTAAATGCATATGTACAGTACGTCACCACAAATTTGGAATTATGAATCAAAAGTCAGATGCAGTGAGAACGCATGACAGACGCAATAGATGCATCATCTGTAGTTTACGGTAATTTTGGTGAAATTTATGAGATTATTTATTTTTTCATTTAAAATAAAAGTAGCTAAATTGCATGTACAAAATACGATGGCATTTTACAATTATGGTAGATTATATAACAATTTCGTTTTCAGCACCTTCAACATGATCTCATGAGAAAATTATATGCTATTTTACAAGGCGGCGATTTCGTGTTATTCCATGTGAATCATACAGAAATGTATGGTTTTTAGGAAAAAAAAAACCATAAGCATGAAGGTCTACCCCTAAACCTAACATAAGCAGATTGTACAAAACCATATAACAATGTACGATTTAGCCAATACAAATTAGCCACCAATTTGCCTAAATGTAAAATAGTTACGAATTGTAATGAGAGACACCTTCATAACTTGAATAAAAACATCAAAAAGCAAAAACACAACTAATGCAAATTCTTTTTTTATTCATCAATTTGTAGGCATTAACAACCTTGCTGTATTTATTGTGGAAAAGGTACATTGCTAACCTGCTCGACCAAAGTTATCTAAACATACCTGATGTATTAATTACGACTTCCCAACTAGTAAATATGAACTTTCCAGGAGGACCTGAATGCACCAATATCGCACCAAAACTAAATCCATCCACTGACTCTGTTTGAAAACCTAGTGAGCTACCTACATAGACAGCACAGCTACATTTTTGACACACATTAAAGGTTCAAGAAGATAAGATACCTCATTTTGGCCAAATTTAAGGTGACCATATACGTCCTCTTTTTCAGAGGATTTCTAAATTGTCTGAAATGTCCAGCTTTTGGCTTCTTTTCCTATAATTTAAGAAGTAGATTGACCAATAGCGTGCAGGCTTTGGTGCAAAGCAGGACTTGACAATTACTTTTATGTGTTCATTTACGGTAAATTGACTAAATTGCCCATCTTTATTTCAAGGGCGTCTGATGAGATCTGGAGAGTGTTAATCAGCCTCTGATTGTTGGGTCACTGATTAAAAAGAGTCTTAACGACCCCGGTTCATCAGCGTATTGCGCAGATCACAAGAGACAATACATTAATTAGCCATGAATTTTGTGCGGTAGCATAATTGTGCATATGTATATATTTATTTTTACATTTCCTTAGTCTCATCTGTTTACTGATTTCAAACAATGCATGATCAAAAACATTTCTGCCACTAATTGGTTGTCGGTTCGTGTTCTTGGCTTTAAACTCACAGCCATATAAAGGCACGGTCAAACCACAGCAGCACCGGCGGTATTATTAGAGATCACCACAAGGCCAGTGTGAAGTTCGCCTCAATGTGAAACTGCAGCATCTGCATAAATAAGATTCAGGTACTGCACAGCGGATTCAGTAAATGAGTCGGAGGCTTCTCGGAAAGAAAAGGCACGATAAATGCAATCCCAACTGTGAGCTGCAGCTGAGAGTCTTGATTCTCCAACTATAGATCAGAGAAAAAATACCACTTCCTTCCTATCTGGCCCATGGGTGTTCACACTGAGCATCTATCGGCTAAAAATAATTACAGGAACTGCAATACTTGGGTTGCTGACCCAAAATCTATCTTAAAAAATCTTCCTGGTGTCAGTTTTGCTAAGTTCAACATACCATAGTATTACTATTGCAGTGCAGTGTGCAGTAAGAAAGTGTGAACAATATGCAGATTTTCTGTATGCATGAAGCTCTCAGATAAACTACTACATTTGTCTAAATGTGTGGACAGAGCGCATGACATGAAACACTGTATCCCAAAATGCAGTGCATCTGACTTGCATTTTCAGGGTGACATGAAGTGGAAGCTATATCAAATTTGTACCTTTTATCTCAGTCATTGTTTGAAATATAAATAATATTATATAATATTTTTTGCATTCATACTATTTATATATAATTGTATTAATATTATCTCTTATATAATATAACTAATAAATATTCTATCATTTATGCTATCACTCATATTTATTTTATATAAAGATATCTCTTATGTTAGACTGCATTTGTTTGATTAAAATACAGTAATATTGTGAAATATTATTATAGTTTAAACTAACTGTTTTCTATTTGAATATGTTTAAAAATGTAATTTATTCCTGTGATGCAAAAGCTGAATTTTCAGCATCATTACTCCATAAACATTTCTTACATAAATATTTCTTGAGCAGCGGATCAGCATATTAGAATGATTTCTGAAGGATCATGTGACACTGAAGACTGGAGTAATGATGCTGAAAATTCAAACTTGCTATCAAAGGAATGAATTATCATTTAAAATATTCATATAAAATATTAAAATGAAAAACTGTCATTTTAAATTGTAATAATATTTCACAATATTACTGTTTTTACTGTATTTTTGATCAAATAAATGCAGCTTTACTGAGCATAAGAGACTTCTTTCAAAAATGCTAAAAAAAACTTCATAATCTGACTCCTGCGGCCTTCAAAACCAGTTGCATAAACACTTGGAAACGTTCAAAGACCAGTCAGATAAATCATTGCTGCTGTTTAATGTAAACACGAAGACAGATGGAGAAAACGCCTCATCTGCTTGTTTGCCTCTCTGATTACGAGAATTTCACTCCGTTTAGTTTCCACCTGCTCCCAGTTTTTTACTTTGATGTCGAGCTTCTATACAAAACATCATGCAGCACCCACAACCTAGTGACTTAAAACATTCTCGCTCATCCAATCAAATCTATCAGGGGGTGGTTGCAATCCAATTATCCCTAAACTGCTGCAAGCCTGACCTCTGGCATCTTTAAACGTACCATCACACCATCACTTTGAAATGAAGAGACTGGCAGATAGACTGTAAAGCATTTCAGGTCAGCTTGACAACTAGATTGAGATCTTTTCCATACAAAGATCTCTTAATTTGTACGTTTTATATGAATAATAGCCATTTTGTCAAATGCACATTGGAGAAAATGAAATATAAGAGACAGTTCAGAGAAGGGTGATGAACATAATCACTTCATGTTCTGCCAAGAATTAAAAGCTATTTGCTCAGTCCTCAACCAAGGACACAAGAAATAGAGATAATGTTCAGAAGTGCATACTACTCTTATTATTTCGGTTATGTATGTAAAGTATGCAAATGTTCTGAATGAAGAGAATATGATAAATGTGTAGTATGCAGCTGTGTGTGGATACTGTATTCCACAATTTAATGCATCTGACATTACCTTGCATTTCCAGTGTAATAACAGTATTTGAAGCAATTTTTTTAGGGATAGTTTTTAGGTGAATTTTCCCTTCAACATATCTTTCTCGACTCAATATTTGATTGTTTTTTGGGGGTTTTTTTACACAAATTGGATTAAAAATAATTTCTCTATACTTTTTATAACTTGTTCTACAGTTTTGTGAGATTTACACATCAAGGACAAGTTCAAAATTCATGCACCAATCATAATATATACAGTACACTACCATTCAAAGGTTTGGGGTCAGTAAGATTTTATTTTTTAGAACTTAGTACTTTTATTCAGCAAGGATGTGTTAAATTGATCAAAAGTGACAGAAAAGGCATTTTATAATGTTACAAAAGATGTATTATATTTATTTGTATATGTTTGTTTTTACACTTTTTATTTATCAAAGAACCCTAAAAGTGTATAGCATAGTTCACACAAAAAATTAAGCAGCAAAAAAAATTTTTTTTTTAATTTCTTGAGCAGCAAATCAGCATATTAGAATCATTTCTGAAGGATCATGTGACACTTAAGACTAGAGTAATGATGCTGAAAATTCAGCATTACATCACATAAATAAATTCGAATTTACAATATATTCACACAGAAAACACCTATTCTAAATTATAATAATATTTAACAACATTACTGTTTTTTTTTTGTTTGTTTTTTGTTTTTTATAAATGCTACCTTGGTGAATATAAGAGACTTTTTCTTTCTTAAAACATTAAGAAATCTTACTGACCCTAAAATTTTAACTTTGTATTTATATTTA
>NW_015536497.1:1082543-1105721 GCF_001515605.1 Sinocyclocheilus anshuiensis | reverse complement strand
TTCGTCAATGGAGAAGTCAATATCTAAAGAACTGTTGTCATGGCATTCAGGAAAATGAGGATGTGTCATTCGTCACCCCTCCTCCCCTCCTCAGACGAAAATAGAAACGTCTTGAAGTTCATGAAGTACTGATTTACAGTCAGACAACTTTCATCCTCCTCCCTTCCCCACTCTTTCACTCACTCTCCTCTCCTTTGTGTCATAATGTCTGTCTGCGTGTGCTGCTCTAAAAACTTGCACAACGGAACCTACACGAAGCCCTTATGACAGTCTTTGACAGAGAGCTTTCACCCAAAGTGATAAAACGGAAGTTAGAGCTATTTTTTGGCCAGCTGCTCTTTTGGCCCAAAATGAAGTCAGATGTCAGACAGTCACATCCAATTGTGAAATTTTGAACAACATCATTTAAAGCTGAAATCTTTTTTTAATGCAAATGTGAGTGGTGCTTGCCTGTGCAAAGGTCACAGCCACTTTGTGGGTGGTATCAAGGTCATTGTTCTAGGTGTTTTGATAGCTGGTTGTTTGCTGATTCGTGTGAAAATACTATTAATGATGTTCTGATTCCCAAATATTCCCCAGGACCCTCTTTCAAGGCAACTTAAGATTGTAAGATTTCTTTTCACAACTCCAGTGGCTTTTCATTCTTGTCCGGAATAAGTTGCGCACTAAAACCATAGAAGTAGTGGTAGTGATGCTTGCCTTAGCGAGTGCCACATGTTGTCAGTGATGCACAAGGAGGACCAATATAAATCTTAAGCTAGATGAAAAGGAAGAAGCCGGAAGTCAATAAGAAGTGGCCTCAGGTGAATCTGAGGACAGCTTGCATCCCTCTGCTTCATTTCATTTGTCGTCTCCCCTGAATGAGTTCTCTCTATACATACACCTGAAAACAGTGTCCCCTCTTTCCTGTCCTTTAATGGAATCAAGGTTGGCCACCTGTGGCCCAAATGGGCAATTTGAGTCAAGCCTGAGGTTTCGCTTGAAAAAGAGACTGTTCGTCCTTGCAATAGGACAAACTAAAATAGCATCTCTACTCTCCTCTGTCCCTCCAATATCACTGATATTACCTGTTAGGGTGAGATGCATTAAAGTGTTACCCGATATATAAAATATTAGACTAAAAAGGTAATTGTTGTGCATTAAATTAATAACATAATAATTAATTATATATGTATGTATGTGTGTGTATATATATATATATATATATATATGTGTGTGTGTGTGTGTGTGTGTGTAGGATAGATATAGATATGTATTGGTATAGATATTAAATATTAAATGTAACACTTTCCCATATGACATATTATATACTACACTTTTTTAATTATCTCTAAATACACAAATTATAAAACGTATTATATTTAATTATCTTTAAATACATAAAATCTGAAAAATAATAATAATAATAATACATGGTGACCATGTATTACAGTTTTAATTCAATTGAAATAAATAAATAGTATACAAGTGATATAAAGAATAGATACATTCTGAAAGCAGCTCCAAGTAAAAAATTTAATAAATAAATAAAATATAGACTACCATTTATGTATTATTATCTACGATTTATTATTTTTTTCTGCATGAAAGTGTTAAACTGATGTAATGACGAAAGAGCAAGTTTACCTTTGCGTTTGCAGTATTTTAGGGTCTTAATAATGCTTGTGCAACCCAATTCACAATGGTAAATATAGATTAATTTCAATGAACATAATTTTAGTCATTTATAACTTATATTTAGGTTGTTGGCGTGACTTTGACTGCCTTACCGTTCTCTGCTGTGTCATAAAGTGAGTTTTCCTGCATTTCTCTGGTGTGGGAACTGCTCACAGGGTCAGAATAGAGGCAGCTCTCTCTCTGTAATCTTTGTTCAGCCCCGGTGTCCTGAAAGGCATTAAGCGATTTTAAAGTGTGACATCTGTACCTGAACGTGTCCATTATGTATTATAAGCAATTAGCAAAACGCTCATCATCATTATGCGCTGTTATTTGATGCGATTCAACCTACAGGGAACGCCTGCTCGCACAGACTCTTGATCCAGCCCTTCAGCTCTGAATGTTGAGCAGCGAACACGTAAAGTTTGTCTGAGGTCTCGAGATAAAAGGCAGCGCAGTCTTTGGGGCAGTCAGCTATCTCTCTTTCTGATATGCGGATGCATTCTCGCAGCCGGATCACCTGTTTGTAGTCAGGTTTGCGTTTGCTGGAGCCCTGTTTGATGGAGGAGTGTTTGTTCTCGTACAGCTCCAGCCGTGACACGCTGCGTCTGCCCTCCGCCACCGCCACGCACCACACCTTCCTCCATCTCTGAAGAGCACACACGCACATTCATAGTCTGAAATATGCTCGCTTTGTGCTATTTGAATACATATACTTTGAAGTCACATGTCATTGCAATACTAGCAAATATCAAACCAAGCAGTGTTTATTTAGAAAAAAATGACAAATTAAAAGCACAAGACACTTTCAAGCAAAATATATTTTAAAAATGATAAAACAATAGAGGTACTTATCAAAATGAAGAGAAAAAGTATTTGGACGTGCTTCTGGTTGCCAAAAGGTAGTGATAGTCATACAGTGCTGGGTAGACTTTGGCAACCAATTGTGGTCCGTTACTAAAAATTATAATTAGTAATGTAATCTTGATTACTCATTTTAAGTAATGTATTTTAACTACTTTTGGATTAATTTTAGTCAATAATAATAATATTAATAATAATGTCGATATAATATATAGCTAACTTTACTAAAATCACTTTAATATACACAATGTAAATCGCACTCATATTTTGAATATTGGGCTCAGCAAGACTTTTAAAAAATCTTTTTATCATCTTTTAACATTCTATAGACCTAATTATATAATATAGCCTATAATAATAACCAATAATTTTCTCTTATTAAATTCGGATAAGACAGAGATATTACTTATTGCACCAAAAGACAGTACACAGAATCTCTTGGATTAGAATTTGCAACTAGACGGATGTAGCCTACTGTTACTTCCTCTACAGTCAAAAATCTGGGTGTTATATTAGATGGCAGCTTGTCTTTTGAAAATCATATTTCCCATGTTACAATCTTCTTCCATCTTAGAAACATTGCCAAGTTACGAAACATGTTATCTGTTTCTGATGCAGAAAAGCTAGTTCATGCATTCATGACCTCTAGACTGGACTATTGTAATGCACTGCTAGGTAGTTGTCCTGCATCTTCGATAAACAAGCTACAGGTAGTCCAAAATGCAGCAGCTAGAGTCCTTACCAGGTCAAGAAAATATGATCATATTACCCCAATTTTACAGTCTCTGCACTGGCTACCTATTAAGTTCCGTATCAGTTACAAAATATTATTACTTGCCTATAAGGCCCTTAATGGGGGAACAGCAGCTACGCTAATTATGTCTCTATTTGTTTCTCTGTTTTTGACACGGGATTGACATCCTGTGGTAACTAGGATTTACACAAGCTTCAGTCTGGATCCAGAACACCTGAGAAGAGATGATGCCAACCCCTCAGAGGACCTCAGATGATGCCAACCCTGAAACAACATACAGAACTACCACATTTTGCTATAAGTTTGATTGCATCATATAATAATTGCTGTTAATAGTGTTCATCGTCTGTTTGATTACGTCTTTATTAATTGATTTTTCCGTACATTTCTGCCATATGTACATTAACTGACAGTCACCACTGATAAGCTACCACTAAATATTGTAGAAACTTAATTTGCTGTAAAGTTGCTTTGCAACGATTTGTATCGTGAAAAGCGCTATACAAATAAACTTTAATTGAATTGAATTGAATAATAATGTATAGTGTCGTCAAAATTAGCGTGTACTAATTTTTTTCAGTTTAACGCGTTAAAAATATTTAATGCAATTAAGGTAAGGTAATTTAGCTAAGGTTGGCCACCCCACTCACAACTGCTGATTCTGTCTCTTTTTTTCTTGACAAGAATTGCGTAGAACGTCTTTACGACCACAATAAACGGAAGACTTTTCAGACGCGCACTCCATCTTCACTGCAGCGCCAGGCCCGAGTCAAACAAGGGCGGAACGGTAAAGGTGACGAGGGAGCTTCAGTAGAACAACAGTGAACTGTGGTCAGATGAGATGCTGCCAGGGCATGTCAGTAAAAACGAATTTTCCTGTCCTGTCAGCCCGTAGCACATACTCTTCCATTGCACGCGCAAATGCAGTGGCCCACGCTGTACATAAATTCATATTAAAGTGCAAATGAAACTACTAGCACGCAAGGTCTTAATTATGTCATCAGTTAAGTCATGAAGTCACCAAAAAGGTGATTAAACTGTGCATGCATGTAAGTATTTGTTATGTATGTATGAGTCACATTTAAGTTTCTGAAATGCATTGGTTTTCAAAACTTTCCTGAAGTGGGTCAGAAAAGGTAAAGAGTTGTGAGAAAATGCCATGCGTGTCAGATCTGCGTCATGTTCAGCAGCTGTGATGTCTGTTCCTCAAAGAGCAAAAGAAAAAAAGAGGAAATCTATCATTTTTGTTGCTTTAAGGATTCATCTATATTTAATTTAGAATTTAGTGTTTGATAACTTTATTCACTTTCAGTATTTTACTTGTTGAAGGGCACAGGTAGCTAAATATGACATTCATAGGGTTTATGTGAGAAATTGCTTTAAGTTCACTTAAATTAGTTGTTATTTTTAAAGTCTAATAAATGTTAAAATTGATAGCTCTCAATTATACTGTAATGTTGAATGGCTATAGTTCATGGTTAAAAATTAGAAGGAAAGAAAACAATTTCATACAGACATCAGTAGTAGTATTGGAATCAGTGATACTCCCTTAAAACAAAGACGCCGTTAAACAAATATTAAAAATATACTGTCTGTATGTTGTTTCTACATTAATTAGAAAATTGAATGTGAAATTATTGCAATATAAAAGATAATATATGTAATAATAAAATAACATTTCTTATTATTATCAATGTTGAAAAGGGTTGTGGTGCTTCATATTTTTGTGTAAATCATAATACATCTTTTTCAGCATTCTATGATGAATATACTGTATATATAGTATTTATATACATTCATACACATGTACAGTATGTGTATGTATACATATATATATATATATATACTGTATATATATTCTGACCTTTGCTGTTCCGCTCATATATGCTGAATCCACAGCCATGCGTGTGTGTGAAAATGCATTTATTTCTTTAGTTTATCTTGCAAAAATAATCACACTACTTATAAAGCTCTGAGAAGGACACCGAGTCTCACCTTGCCGAAGCGCTGCTGATGAAAATAAAGCATCCCTTTTCTCCTGATGTCTTCCTCCATGGTTCTTCACTGGCCTTTGTCTTGATTTTCTCTCCTCCACTCTCTCTCTCTCGCTAGGTTCCCTTGATTCCCTTTTGCTTTTAAACTGTTTGAATGACTATGAGAGGCATTGCTGTCAATGGTGGACTGACCTTAGGTACATTGTCAGTCTTACTTCCTGGCTAAGATGAAGTCTAAATCAGTAACTTGGAGAAGTCAGATGAGTGGGCGTGTGTCTGTATGGCTGTTGGTTTCCTACTCATATGATTCTTCCTGTTTGGCACTATTTAGGGCTGAAGACAGTATATCTTCTGAGAAAGTGTGAATACCTTAAACATCCTACTAGCACCTCATTAGAATCAATCACAGGGTCATGGGAAAATGTCACTTTTTCTCATATCTTACTACTTCTTACAGCAAATGCTATGCAAAATTGTGCATTGTTACAAGTGTCAGTCCAAATTATATTAACATGATCTGCAATGTTAGCATTTTCTACAGTATCTAAAACTGATCAAAAGTATTTGTGTACATCAAAATGTGCGTTATATGCTTTGTGACCTAAAGTTGTGTGAAAATAACACTCAGGAAACTGGTCAGTGGATGTCAAATAAACATGCTAAGGTTTCTTGTCATAGGCCTGTGTTCTGATGGTGGATCTATGGTGCCCCTTTGTGACCAATGGGGGCTATTACAGCACTTTCACAAACATCACCAACAGGTCCATATATGTACACATTTTTGAAGAGCAGCTGCTGCTGATAAAACACTATTATTTAGAAACCCCCTTTTCTTAGTCTTTCAATACAAGCACATAGAAATGTCCATTTTTAAGCCTCAGAACTAAATTGATATAGTGTAGCTTGAAAAGGGTCCAAAGGAGTTTTCCAGAGTTGAAACACTGCAAATGTCATCTTTAGTCATGTGACATCCTGCTGTCATCTGGCCAGTCAACAAAAGCTGATTGAAAATGTCCTGGTGTCACATGCTAAATTCAATTTTATTTTTATATGCTCCATTTTCATTTTAGTTTTAGCAATTTTAATATGTATTTGTTGTTTTTGTTTGTTTTTCAAATATTTCTGTATAGCTTTAGCAAATTTTTTATTTCAGTTTTAGTTTTAATAGTTCATCTTCAACTTATTTATTTAAGTTACAGTTTCATCTATTTTTAATATTTATTATCTAGCTTTATTTAAATTACTGAAAATATTTTTTTTATTTAGTTTTAGCTTTAGTTAAAAATAGCCGTTTTAAACAGTATTTTGGTCATCATTTTGTTACATGCATGAATGTATACTGGGCTAAAGACTAAATTGAACATTTGTATTTTAAAATAATTAATTTGTCATGCAGGAGCATGGTGAAAAAAACTGAAATGAAATTCTGATACTTGCTATACATTTTAACCTAAAATTTTGATGTTCATTAAAGGGGTCATATGATGCTTTTTTAAATATCATTATTTTGTGTATTTGGTGTAACAGAATATGTTGACATGTTTTAATGTTCAAAAAACACATTATTTTTCAAATACTGTACATTATTGTAGGTCCTCTATGCCCCGCCTCTCTCAAACGCTTCATTTTCTACAAAGTCCCTCCTTCCCACAAGCGCAGTCTGCGGTTAAGACAGCTGACTCCACTTTGATGTGACGCTGTCTCTCTCTCTCTCACACACACACACGCGCGCGCGCGTCAGAATTACCTCCTCTCCTAGGTTCACGAAACGGTCGTCCATAAAATGCATTGCTGTTCTGTTGTAAGTAATCTTAAAGATTCCTAAATGCATCTACTTTCGGAAGGCCAAATAAAGTGCTTTTGCTTTCGCCTAGAAACACACAGCATCTCCCTGACATGGCTGCTTCAACACTAACTGCGGTTACTGAAACCACGCCTTCTTTCTTTGCGTGCACATTTGGGCGGCATTATGCAAATATTTCCACATAGTGAGGTAGATATGTGGGGGCATGTTAGAACGAGCCGTTTTAGCTCTTTGGTTTTGAGACTTTAGTCTTTGCAACTTCAGGGATCTTATCTATGCACAATCAGCTTGTAACACTCCAAAGAGAAAGGAAAACTTGAAATCGCATCATATGACCCCTTTAAAAAAAATTCTTGAAGATGTCAGTTACTCGGTTGCAAAACTGTTCAGTTCAACGCAATTCTAAGTCACAGTGTGATAAATCCAATACAATAACAGGGAACAAACTCTGAATGAAAAAGCATCTAATCCTGTTGCTGTGTCCACGCTCTTTTTCACTTCAGTGAATACTTTGAATGAGCTGTTAGCTGGCAGGCGTAATAAACTGTGAATATCGTGTGGTTTGGTAGAGAGCCTGATAGCTGTCAGTTTAGCCATCTTTTAACCTCTGTATTACTTAGTTGACTGTTTATCGTCCTGATCCAAAAATACAACCATCTGGTCATCAAAACCTCTTGGTAAATTTAACCCATCTGGTGCTGTTCAGTCATTTTTAACTGAAAAAAATGACATTTTGGTTTTATAGAATTTTTTTACTTCATTGGAATGCTATACAAAACTTGATAAAGGTTTTGGCACTTGCTATGAGAAGAAAAAAAATCATGGACATGATTTGAATGGTTAACTTGCCCTGAAAAACAATAGTCACATGTGTACTGTTCGCGGTCAAAAATGATCACATTGGAAATGAATGCAAGTGAATTTCATCTAGTGGAAATGTTTGAGCACCCACAAAATCTTACTGAAAGCTCATTTTTTTAGATTTCAAACTCAAATTTGGAACACAGCTTGTTTAAATGTATAGCTTTGATTTACATGTTCTCAGTTTTAGAGTAAAACATGGTTTGGAAAATATTTAATTCATATAAAATTTTGAAATAGTATTTCTGTGCATAATAATACACTTTTTTTTGTTTGTTTTTTCCACTTTTTTACTTCACTTCATTAATCTGCAATGTTTCTTCTTTAAAACGAGACCAAACTCCAGTCTGTGCTCCAGAGCATTTCAGATTTACAACAGTTTAAGTTGGAAATTTCATTTTCAGGTCTATGCTCAAAAAGTGGTTAACGGGTAATAAATGGATCATAACTGCTGTATATAATTTAGTACCATAAAATCCCCCATAAAACCTCACATCATCATCAATAAGCTACTTATTTTAGGGTACAAAAACCCAGACGGCTTTATTAACAAGCAACCACCAAGAACTCTTTAGCAACCACATAGCAATGTGCTAGCAATATAGTAACTCCCTTTGAAAATGCAAGCAACAACCAAATAAATAACGTTTCCGTACATTTTTAATCATAACTATAATAATGTTGTCCTTTTTAATGTGCTTATATAACCACATGAATATAATTATAGACAGTTTTTTGTGGGTTGTTTTATTCATTAAAACTGTAAACAAACTCTAATGTGACAGTTTTACAAACCATGGTGAGAACTCACAGATGAGAGGGAAAATTATGACTATTAAATCTCATTCATTCATTCATTCATTCATTCGTTTGTTTGTGGTTAACAGGACCATCTGGTCATATTGGCTCATATTGAGCTTTTATTATGAAATCCATGTCTCAACAATCCTTGGTCCCAACATTAAAGTCACAGTGAAATCAAAATGAACAGTTATTATTTGCTATGAAATTTGCCACAGACTTTGTATTTTAAAAAAGCCCAGCATTGGAAAATCTAGTCTTCTGGATTATTCATGCAGGTCAATGTTTGTTTAAAATCATTAAAAGGTATAACATTATTAAATCTATTATTCAGTTATATGTCATATTTTTAAATCAGTTGCTCACATACATCACAATATAGAGAAGAAAAGATGATGAACAAACATTTTAGTATCAGGATGACTTTAAAGGGGATTCAAACAAGATGATAAAGATTCAGGTTGATTAGTGTGAAACAACACTGATTGAGTTATTATACAGAAAATGTATTATTAGCGTTGTTTTTAATAATCTTACTAAATCAGTCAACTGCATAAAGCTAGTCATGTGATGCCAACATGGCGGCATCCTTGAGGGCGCAACCCGCTCCATGTAAATTAAAACTACAGAAAACAATCTGTCTGGAGTCTTCATATCCTGAAAATTTATATAATAATAATAATAATAATAATAACCAGAAAGTGTCCACTGCCCTGATTAGACCAGGTGGCTGAACTACACCACACCCTGAGACTTCATATCCTGAAAATTTATATAATAATAATAATAATAATAATAATAATAATAATAATAATAATAATAATAACATTGTGTCTGTTTAAAACGTTCTAATTAACCTAATTACTGTGTGCACGTTTACAACAGGTGTCAGAACGCCCGCGGGAGCCTCTTTAAAAGTTTAATAGCCTTATTTCTCAACTTCACAATAAGCACCGTCAACCATGCTTAGAGTCATAAATCCACGTGACCTTCGAAATCTGAATTCGCAGTTTCACTTTAAGAAGCATGTAAACAAAGGCTCTTTTCGGCGTTGGTTTCGGCGGCGGCTGTCTGCTGTAACAGGATTCACGAAGCCCCGAGCGAACATCTGGCTTCATCACTACGTGCGTCACTTGCGTAAATGTCCCCGTGATCGTGAACAGATGTGCGCATGCTCATTGTCAGGGGGGAGTGAGAGAGGAGCATGAATGGAGCAAAATGGCGGATCATGTGCAGGTAAGTAAATGATTTTGTTTTGTTATTATTAAATTAATGAAATATGATCCACTGCAGTCTAATGATAGATTCCGTGGCTTGTTTCGGCGATGCGCATGTGTTTGTTTTAAATGCATGCGTTGCGCGGCTGAAGAGGTCGACTCGCATGCTTTATTGGATGCGATTATCAAGTGTTGACTTGTGGCCTGTCATCATGTTGATCTTAACTCTGTGATCCAGGCTAACACACAACTCTGCGGCACCGGTGAAAGTTGTTTTGAAGCTAAATGTAAGGTATTTTATATTAAGCAGCAGAGATCGGTAGATCCCGAGAAATCGTTTATAATAAATTGCATGTAACTCTATAGCGACAGTGATGTTTTACATTGTAAACAAGGCATCATGCCGCATCCAACCGCTTGCCATGCAATGAATGCACTGGCCTTGTATACACAAGCGATAGTAACCCGAGCTCAGCGAGGCTTTTTCCAAGAGAAAAGCCTCTCGGTGAGCCCAAAAGCGTATTTGCACGCGGTTATCTGTCATTGTGTGATTGCTGGACGCAAATGTGTCCGGTTTGCTGAGCTCTCTCGCTGTTAGCCTGTAGCTCGCGTGCTAACTCGTGAGATTCTCCCGCGCGCCGCCTCGTCAAACCAAAAGCCCGACTAGAAACTAGTTTTTCCTCAAAGTTATATAAACGCTATGCACATTAACATTTCCTGCGAATGTTAAATAGGTAGAGTTTAAAGTCATAAAAAAAAATATATATTACTAATGTTTTATCACCTGTAATAGTGGGAGAGTTAAATAACTGGATGGAGTGAAGGCAGCGAACCAGCGATGTCTTTTGTCAGCACTTTTCACTGTTTTGTAATGTATGTCATATTTAATGTTTTATTTTCTTTATGTATGTTTATTAGTCGAAATCGTTACCTTTACTATAATTTATTTTGTTTCACTGGTATTTAATAAATCTGTCCTGATAATGATAACTGAGGGGTTCATAAGGTGGCAACCAAAGTCGTCTCGGGTGTAATTGGCAGGTAAAGTCCGCTCAGAAATTTAATTAAATTATTTTTCTACTCCTCATTCTCTTTTGACAGACTCAATATGGCTGGTTCCTGAAAACCTCCCTAGCTAAACCGTATTTTTGGACGTGACTGGAGCGTTAAACTCTACCGTGTTTTCAGACACAGCCGCTGCTTGTCGTCTGTCAACTTGTAAAAAGCTGCTAATCACAAAAGACAAGACAGGTCATATTTGAGGGCAAAGGTTAAGGAGGTTAAACACAGTGTTGAATAACTGTATATTCCCATGAATTTTAATAAGGTGGGGGACGATGCTTTTGTTAACCTGACTCTCATGTGCACAGGCAACAGTAAACATGAGCTTTCCAGTGTTGTTGTCACGCGTCCTGTTACTCTGTAGGTGGTGAAGAAGCCATTCCATTTGCAGTAATAGATTATTAATTACCACCGGAGCAGCTCTGTGTCTTAAAGTCCGTTTGAGTGTTGCCGATCACATCTTGGTGGTGTAACACGCTTGTTTTAGACCTAAACCAATCAAATAATGCTTCAATATATGTGTGTTTACATAATTATCACAGAACATGTTGTTAGGTCAGTAGGTTGTTATGACTCAGCAGTATTTCTTACTTGTTTAGCAGCTTTAAACTTTTTGTTTATTGTAAAATTGTAATTCAGAAGTGTTTAAGTACACTTAAACATTTAATGCAGAATGCTTAAAGCATGTTAATAGTTGTTATTAAAATGTTATAGGTAGGTACGAACAGTTTGATGGTGGTTATTGAAGTTAGTTTTAGTAAAAACCAATACATGTGTTTTAATTTTGGGTTTTTCAACTTGGAGGTGTCTTATCTTTTCTGTGCAGTTGCTTGCAAATACAGCTTGCATTTTATCTTGTATGTTTAGGGGTACTCCCTGTTCTTTTATGGTCACTTGATTCAGTTATCAGAAGGTTGCATCAAGCATATACATACATGGACATGAAAAACCAGCTTAAAGTTGTGGAATGCACAAGAAAGTGTGCATTTTAAAACTGTTCGAGTATTAAACTGTTTATTTAAAATCATTGAATCTGATTAGACCGTTAGCATCTCGCTCAAAAGTGACCAAAGAGTTTCTATATTTTTCCTACTTAAAACTTGACTGTTCTGTAGTTACATCGTGTACTAAAACTGACGAAAAATGAAAAGTTGCGATTTTCTAGGCCGATATGGCTCGGAACTATACTCTCATTCCGGCGTAATAATCAAGGAACTTTGCTGAAGTAACATGAGTGCAGCAGGCGCAATGATATTACGCAGCGCCTGAAAATAGTCCCCAGCATGCTCCCTGTGCAAGCAGGTGGTCACGTTGGTTATGTTGATGGAAGTTAGTCTATTTTCAGGCGCTGCGTAACAGGCGCACGCCGGAATGAGAGTATAGTTCCTAAACGGTAAAACTCAACTGTTTAACTCTTAGGGGAGTTGGAAAATAAGCCTATTTTCAAAAATAGTGGAGTGTTCCTTTAACATTTGAGTGCAAAAAAAAAATTTGAAATAGCTCTATAGGCTACTGAGTTCATTAGTTCAGAATTTGTTAGCATAATAAACTTGATGTTTTTCATTGAGGCTGTGCATTTGTTGCAGCTGCTGTTTTTCTGCTGATGCTGATTTTGTATAGTTATGCTCCACAGGGAACAAAGAACTGTTTAGAGGCTTGTTGCTGCATAACACGGGTTAGCTCTTTCATTGCTCCTCTATGTATTACCAAAGTGTATCGCTGACTTTTTTCTCCAGTCACCATATAGTCTTTCATGCATTCATGAACCAGATACTACCTCTGTGACCTAGAACAATAACTTGTGGATGTGATGTCTGTGCATTAATTTGCTCAATGGAACATTAGTGTCTAGTTTTTCATAAACCTGATGTTTGATGTTGTGATTGTACAAGAAGATACTGAAGCTCTCTATCTTAAGATTATAAGACTCCGGGTACAGCTTTAGCTTGGACATGAATGATATTTCATATTGCATAGTTTGTTGAGGATAGGGTTGCAAAAAGGTGGAAAATTTCCAGTAAATTTCAGAAACATTCCAGAAATTTTGGAAACTTTCCTGGATTTTTTGGAATATTCCAGGGATTTTTGGAAAATTCCAGGGATTTTTGGAAATTTTCCACACTTTTGCAACCCTAGTTGAGGAGTTGCGCTATTACAGTTTTAAGCAATTGGAACAATTTAATGACCCTAAAAGCTGTCATGTGGTGTAACCAAGTAAAAATTAATAACAGAATTCCCTAAAACCTTGAATGCATCTTTATCATTATTTTCAGAAAATATTTACATTTTTAAATATGAATTTAAGGTAAAAGTATTTTTATACAAATATTCTTTCCATTTAAAATTAGAGGCAACCACTGCATTTTAATCATGATCCAAACAGTGATGCTGCATACATGCAACATGAGCAGTTTTTAATCTAAATTACATTGTATAGTTTCGAAATTTGAAGCAAAAACAGAATGGTTTCATTTATTTATTTTTAAATTAAGCATCGATCTTCCATAGTAACATACATTTAAATCATGATAAACACAGTTAAAACCACACAAATAGCACCTCAATACCATGGTAAAAATATAACTATATAGTTTTTAGGTAGCCTATTTGTATGAAATACAATTACAAAAAGTACAAATATGTATACTATTACTCATTTAATAAAATTCAGTGTGTGAATATACCAAATTTCTGCAACAATACCATGGTGCAGTGAGTGTTACTACAGTAAATCCATGGAAAATGATGGCGATTTGTAGATTGAGAAGCCTTCTGACTGTCTCGTTGCACACGGTGTTTCTCCTGTTTGGCTTTAAACTAGTTTAAATCACAGAGTCATTTGTGTTCATCACTGAATTCAAGTGCTTCACACTGGATCTCACAGCACTGCTTAATGCTCGCGTGACTGAGTAAACGCATCTGCTCTAGTGAGCTCGCGCTGCGCTGTAGTTTGAACTTTGATCCGAGCGGATAAACGGTCCGTGTGGCGCGATTCAAATGAGTTGTGCTGTTTCGTTCCGCTTTTGGCGCATAAACATTATATCGAACATTTATCGAATTCTTCATATCGTTTTATCGAGGAAAATTATATCGCGATAATTATCGTTATCGAATTATCGCCCAGCCCTAGTTGTATTCAAGTTGTTGCATGCATGAATTTCATTTTTAATGTATTTTTGATGTAAAAAATAGATGTGGATAAATGAATGTCATTGACCACTTGAATACTAACACATTTCTGCAAGTAGACTTTGTAGGACTTAGTTTATAAAAATAGTTTAGATGAGTAAATGGTTTAGACATAGGAGTTTTATTGATTCAGCTCTCAAATATCCTCTGAATGTTTTTTGCTGACACTAAACACATGTGGGTCTCTTTTTCAGAGCCTAGCCCAGCTAGAGATCCTGTGCAAGCAACTATATGAGACCACAGACACCACCACACGTCTACAGGCCGAGAAAGCTCTGGTGGAGTTCACCAACAGTCCCGACTGCCTGAGTAAATGCCAGTTGTTGCTGGAAAGCGGAAGTGTAAGAATTAAACGTTTTGAAAACTGAAGAACAGGACATCTGAATTTATCTGACAACAGTTTTCTCAAAAATCCTAGTTCATTAGTTTGAGTTAAGCAACTATTTAACTTGACGCTGTATTTGTAAAATCTTTACAGTCCTCGTACTCGCAGTTGTTGGCTGCAACATGTCTCTCCAAGTTGGTGTCTCGTACAAGCAATCCACTTCCCCTGGAGCAGCGCATTGACATTCGTAAGTTTATCAGATCAGCCATGAGATATAGAACCCAAAAACCATGAAAAAACAACATTTTGAAATAAATGTCACATTGGTTCCTCAGGAAATTATGTTCTCAATTATCTGGCGACCCGGCCAAAGCTTGCTGCCTTTGTGACACAAGCCTTGATCCAGCTCTATGCCAGAATCACCAAGCTTGGCTGGTTTGACTGCCAAAAGGAAGATTACGTCTTCAGGAATGTCATTGTCGATGTGACAAGATTCCTGCAGGTATGATCAATTTTATAGTATTATTAGAAAAGATCATATCCTTCAGAGTTATACTACTTGGAAATATTTTCTTGTTTTTTGTTATCACATCTTTAAGACAAGTAGGGACGCACGAATGTTTTTGGTAGAAAATGACATTTTTGATGTTCACCTGAATAAAAAACAATAATCGGTAGCAATATCGAAACTCTTTGGTCATTTTTGAGCGAGATGCTAACGGTCTAATCAGATTCAATTATCTATGCTAAGCTGCAGCTAAAAGTGCTACCGCCAGACCCGAAGATCGGCTGAATGGATTCGAAAACGGTAAAACTCAACTGTTTAACTCTTAGGGGAGTTGGAAAATAAGCCTATTTTCAAAAATAGTGGAGTGTTCCTTTAACATTTGAGTGCAAAAAAAAAATTTGAAATAGCTCTATAGGCTACTGAGTTCATTAGTTCAGAATTTGTTAGCATAATAAACTTGATGTTTTTCATTGAGGCTGTGCATTTGTTGCAGCTGCTGTTTTTCTGCTGATGCTGATTTTGTATAGTTATGCTCCACAGGGAACAAAGAACTGTTTAGAGGCTTGTTGCTGCATAACACGGGTTAGCTCTTTCATTGCTCCTCTATGTATTACCAAAGTGTATCGCTGACTTTTTTCTCCAGTCACCATATAGTCTTTCATGCATTCATGAACCAGATACTACCTCTGTGACCTAGAACAATAACTTGTGGATGTGATGTCTGTGCATTAATTTGCTCAATGGAACATTAGTGTCTAGTTTTTCATAAACCTGATGTTTGATGTTGTGATTGTACAAGAAGATACTGAAGCTCTCTATCTTAAGATTATAAGACTCCGGGTACAGCTTTAGCTTGGACATGAATGATATTTCATATTGCATAGTTTGTTGAGGATAGGGTTGCAAAAAGGTGGAAAATTTCCAGTAAATTTCAGAAACATTCCAGAAATTTTGGAAACTTTCCTGGATTTTTTGGAATATTCCAGGGATTTTTGGAAAATTCCAGGGATTTTTGGAAATTTTCCACACTTTTGCAACCCTAGTTGAGGAGTTGCGCTATTACAGTTTTAAGCAATTGGAACAATTTAATGACCCTAAAAGCTGTCATGTGGTGTAACCAAGTAAAAATTAATAACAGAATTCCCTAAAACCTTGAATGCATCTTTATCATTATTTTCAGAAAATATTTACATTTTTAAATATGAATTTAAGGTAAAAGTATTTTTATACAAATATTCTTTCCATTTAAAATTAGAGGCAACCACTGCATTTTAATCATGATCCAAACAAAGATGCTGCATACATGCAACATGAGCAGTTTTTAATCTAAATTACATTGTATAGTTTCGAAATTTGAAGCAAAAACAGAATGGTTTCATTTATTTATTTTTAAATTAAGCATCGATCTTCCATAGTAACATACATTTAAATCATGATAAACACAGTTAAAACCACACAAATAGCACCTCAATACCATGGTAAAAATATAACTATATAGTTTTTAGGTAGCCTATTTGTATGAAATACAATTACAAAAAGTACAAATATGTATACTATTACTCATTTAATAAAATTCAGTGTGTGAATATACCAAATTTCTGCAACAATACCATGGTGCAGTGAGTGTTACTACAGTAAATCCATGGAAAATGATGGCGATTTGTAGATTGAGAAGCCTTCTGACTGTCTCGTTGCACACGGTGTTTCTCCTGTTTGGCTTTAAACTAGTTTAAATCACAGAGTCATTTGTGTTCATCACTGAATTCAAGTGCTTCACACTGGATCTCACAGCACTGCTTAATGCTCGCGTGACTGAGTAAACGCATCTGCTCTAGTGAGCTCGCGCTGCGCTGTAGTTTGAACTTTGATCCGAGCGGATAAACGGTCCGTGTGGCGCGATTCAAATGAGTCGCGCTGTTTCGTTCCGCTTTTGGCGCATAAACATTATATCGAACATTTATCGAATTCTTCATATCGTTTTATCGAGGAAAATTATATCGCGATAATTATCGTTATCGAATTATCGCCCAGCCCTAGTTGTATTCAAGTTGTTGCATGCATGAATTTCATTTTTAATGTATTTTTGATGTAAAAAATAGATGTGGATAAATGAATGTCATTGACCACTTGAATACTAACACATTTCTGCAAGTAGACTTTGTAGGACTTAGTTTATAAAAATAGTTTAGATGAGTAAATGGTTTAGACATAGGAGTTTTATTGATTCAGCTCTCAAATATCCTCTGAATGTTTTTTGCTGACACTAAACACATGTGGGTCTCTTTTTCAGAGCCTAGCCCAGCTAGAGATCCTGTGCAAGCAACTATATGAGACCACAGACACCACCACACGTCTACAGGCCGAGAAAGCTCTGGTGGAGTTCACCAACAGTCCCGACTGCCTGAGTAAATGCCAGTTGTTGCTGGAAAGCGGAAGTGTAAGAATTAAACGTTTTGAAAACTGAAGAACAGGACATCTGAATTTATCTGACAACAGTTTTCTCAAAAATCCTAGTTCATTAGTTTGAGTTAAGCAACTATTTAACTTGACGCTGTATTTGTAAAATCTTTACAGTCCTCGTACTCGCAGTTGTTGGCTGCAACATGTCTCTCCAAGTTGGTGTCTCGTACAAGCAATCCACTTCCCCTGGAGCAGCGCATTGACATTCGTAAGTTTATCAGATCAGCCATGAGATATAGAACCCAAAAACCATGAAAAAACAACATTTTGAAATAAATGTCACATTGGTTCCTCAGGAAATTATGTTCTCAATTATCTGGCGACCCGGCCAAAGCTTGCTGCCTTTGTGACACAAGCCTTGATCCAGCTCTATGCCAGAATCACCAAGCTTGGCTGGTTTGACTGCCAAAAGGAAGATTACGTCTTCAGGAATGTCATTGTCGATGTGACAAGATTCCTGCAGGTATGATCAATTTTATAGTATTATTAGAAAAGATCATATCCTTCAGAGTTATACTACTTGGAAATATTTTCTTGTTTTTTGTTATCACATCTTTAAGACAAGTAGGGACGCACGAATGTTTTTGGTAGAAAATGACATTTTTGATGTTCACCTGAATAAAAAACAATAATCGGTAGCACTTAGCATGCATGCATTTACCTTGCATTTAATGCAACACTTTACGTAAGACTGGTTTTATAAACCATTTACACAATGTATTGCTCATGTTTCATGAATAAGGACAAATGTCCTGACAAAGTTCAAGGTGATTTTGATAATCGCATCAAAAATATCAAACAAGATATTGCCCACATTAGGGGCAGTCGTGATTAGAGAGTCGGGCTTGTAACCCAGAAGTCTCAGTACCTGTAGGTGGGGGGAGTGAATGACCAGAGCTCTGTTCCACCCTCAATACCACGACTGAGGTGAGACCCTTGAGCAAGCCACCGAACACCCAACTGCTGAGTGTGTGCACTTGGAAGGGTTAAATGCAGAGAGTATGGGACACCATATTTGGCTACACATCATGTCACTTTCATATATCTCGAACAAGACTTGTATTTTGAAGACCATCATCAATTGCTGTTTCCATGTGAAAAATCCAAATGAATGTGGATATTTTTTTATGGATATGTTTTCTCACCTCATCAAAATCTATTAAAGTTGAAGTTAGGTTATTTTGTAACACTTTAGATTAGGGAACACTATAAACTAGTTGCTTCTAAGCATGCATATTACTAGCATATTGGCTGTTTATTAGTACTTATAAAGCACATATTACTGCCTTATTCTACATGACCATATTTTAGATTTTGTTTGATATTTTTGATGCGATGATCAAAATCATGTTTTACTTTCTGAGAACATTTGCCCTCATTTATCATGAAACGAGCAATAAATTTGTGTCAATGGTTTATAAAACCATTCTTATATAAAAGTGTTTTAAATTCGAGGTATATGCATCCATTTCCATAGAAATGGTTTTTGAGCAAATTACACAAATTCAATACACAAAAACTCCTGTTTCACAAATGAGGACCTTTAAACATAACTGCACAACAACTAGATAATTATTGTTAGAGCCCGACTGATATATCGTTTTGCCAATATGAGCCTGTTGCCGATATATCGGTATCGGCGAATGTGCCGCCGATATGAACATTTCTTTTACAGAACATATAACGCAGATAAAATGCTTGAAATGGTGTAATTACTTAGTTTGTCCAGCAGAGCGCGCTCTATTGTTTGCTACTGGTGACCTGGATGAAACGCTTTTGAAGCTTAAGTCTATGGAAAACCATTGAAACTTTGAACGGCCATATCTCCGTAACAGTGCGGCGAATCCGCACCAAATTCAGGGGATCCCTTCAGTTCGAGGAGCCCTCTCGAACGTGAATTGAGTGTACGTCTAGAGGCCCGCTTTTGAATGAGACCACCCCCGCGTCGATAGCCCCCGGGGTTCGGGAGTTACAGGTGGTTAAATTTGCGGTCCGGCGCCGACCGATCAAGTGATCCCGGGGGGCTACCGATGCGCGGAGGGTGGCTTTGAGAGGGCTCCTCGAGCTGAAGGGATCCCCCGAATTTGGTGGAGATCCGCCGGCGCGTTCGCGAGATAGTGACACCAGTAAACACTTTCACTTCAGTAAGGACTTGTTCAGGCAGCAGCATTCAAGCGTTGTCTTATTCGACCGTAAGTGCCCTGCGAAGTGGACTTCACATGAAATTCCGCCATGATTCCAGTTCCAAGGGAACATACACATTGCATTCAAAGGGAATTAAAGTGCGCAAGACGTGAATTTATATTGTATTTACTTACAGAGGTATATTATGTCACACTTCACACTTCTCTAGTAAGTTTCGTCTGTGTGTGAAGACAGTAGCGCAAATCCGTGATTGAATGTTCCGAAGTGAAATAAACTTTAACGGAATAAAGTTGAATGGAATTGAATTGAATTAAAGTTGAATGAACTTCAACTTTACTGTTCAGTGCACTGATGTTAGACTCATTTTGGATAATAAAGTTTATTGTTAAATTAATAAATGCCCTGCCTCCATTACATATCTCTGTCACGTCATTATAAGTGTTTGATCACCACATTTGAGTGATCATTGCAAAAAATGTGTTTATGTATATATATTCTGTTTATTGTATATACTGTATTCTATATATAGTACCAGTCAAATGTGTGGACACATGAATGGGAAAGTGTCCAAACTTTTGACTGGTACTGTACTATAATATACACAAAGAATCTCGGCCGATATATCGATATCTGACTTTTTTTTTACTCCATAATATCGGTATCGGCCCCAAAAAACCCATATCGGTCGGGCTCTAATTATTATATAATTGTAATTACGTCTATAGAAGCATTTTGTGGTGAAAATTCAAACAGTTGCAGCTGGCATTTGTTTTCTCTTTAGTGTTTCTTTTTTGGTCAAAAATGTTCATTAGAGTACATCATTAAAGCTGAGTTGTCTCATGTGAAGTGTTTGTTACTCACACTTTCATACTCAACATGATGGCATAAATGATGACATTGCATGTTTAAAGGCAAAAGCTAAAATTGGTTTATATTAAATTTGAGTAATGTTCCAGAAGTTATGAAGTTGTTTGTATTTTTAACTTTATTTATTTGACTCTTTCAGGATAGTGTTGAACACTGCATCATAGGAGTCACAATTCTTTCCCAGTTAACCAATGAGATTAACCAAGTAAGTTTCTACGCTCACAGTATTTCTTCATTTAGTCTTTCCTCAGTGCTTGGAAATTATTTACTGTTTGTTTGGGATCAATGACTGGAAGTCACATTAAAGATAAATGACTGATTCCTTGAATCATCTTTCGATTCTCCAGGCAGACTCAACACATCCACTTACAAAACATAGAAAGATTGCGTCATCATTTCGAGATTCCTCTTTGTTTGACATCTTCACCCTCTCCTGCAACCTCCTCAAGCAGGTAAGGCTAATGCTTCAGAGACTGCACAAAAGAACTGTCTGTCTATATATTCCTCTTCACAACCGCTAAACCAGCCTGCTTGGGATTTGTCAAGGACTCAATGGATTGTTCTGTATGTCTGCAGGCATCTGGGAAGAACTTGAATCTAAATGATGAGAGCCAGCATGGGCTACTCATGCAGCTACTCAAACTGGCCCACAATTGCCTCAACTTTGATTTCATTGGTACATCCACCGATGAATCCTCAGATGATCTGTGCACCGTCCAGATCCCCACCAGCTGGAGATCAGGTGATCTGACATTTTTGGCAAACAATGAATGTATGGTGCAACTTGAATTTTAAATTGAATATGTTTAACCTTCTTAAGAATTGCTTATATAGTCAAGATTTCTTGAAACAAAAAAAGATGTGTAATTTTTTTTTTCTTTTCTGATTTGCTGTTGTGACTTAAGACTTTTTTTAAGAACATTAAAGACATGTATAATGTTTCAAAAGGTTTTGATGTTTTGAACTTTCTTTGTCAAAAGAAAAAGCATAAAAGATTATTATGGTTTCCACAAAAAATATTGAACCACACAACATTGATAACAATAATAAATGTTTCTTAAGCAGGAAATCTGTATATTAGAATGATTTCTGAAGAACCATGTGACATTGAAGACTGGAGTAATGATACTGAATATTTAGTTTAATTGAAATAGAAAACGGTTAAATTCTAAAAATATTTCACAATATTACTGGTTTGACTATTATTGATCAAATAAATGCTGCCTTGGTGAGCATGAGAGACTTCTTTCAAAAAGTCCTTTTGAGCAGTAACGGGGTATTCGTGTTGAATTCATGCATACGTTTATGATTTTTCTCTCTTCTGCAGCCTTTTTGGATTCCTCAACCTTGCAGCTGTTTTTTGATTTGTATCATTCCATCCCTCCCTCGCTGTCTCCCTTGGTGAGTATCAGATAAACAGCATGACATGCATGTGAAGATAAACAAGCCTTTGCCTCGTAGATAATGTGAAAGGTGACCTATTATGCCCCTTTTTACAAGATGTAAAATAAGTCTCTGATGTCCCCAGAGTGTGTATGTGAAGTTTTAGCTCAAAATACCCCACAGATAATTTTTTATAGCTTGTTAAAATTGCCACTTTTAGGGTATGAGCCAAAACATGCCATTTTTGTGTTTGTCCCTTTAAATGCAAATGAGCTCGTGCTCCCGCCTCCCTTTTCAGAAGATGGTGGAGCTTCAAGATCTCATACTCCGGCAAAACTGGACAATCTCATGCAATCTGATTGTACTGTGCAGTAAATACGCGTTTATGAATTACACAGACGGGAGCATGGCGCGATTAAAAATAACGACATAGCTGGTCTCATGGTGCCTTTGCTTGCTATCACAAATGTTATAAGTCCCACTTGTGATTACGAGCTTGAAAAATTCAAGTGATCGACTTCAGATTGCTTTCATATGCAATTTTTAACTACCACATTCCTATTTACGATCATTCTGGTAGCATGTGAAGGCAGCATTAGTGAAAACAGGCAGAGACAATGGTAGCTTTAGCAACATTAGCCTTACAGAGTACCAAGAAGCTCTTTCAGAAAGGCAATTTGGAAAACAAAATATGACGCATGATGCTTGCTTTGTCTAGAGCCGTCATTCGCGCACAAAGCGTTAGTATTGCTCCCTCTTTCAGAAGCAACCTTTGCACAACTCCAGCGCTGAACTGACCCTCGTTGTGAGGCAGTCTGGTGTAAAATGATTAGCACAAACATATAGGACTTTTCTGTTGTTTTTTTTCCCGGGACGTTTACTTTGAAAATTTACATTTAACCACCATGTCGTCAGCGGTCTATGGAGACTCCTGTGTTCGTTGGTGTATCCCAACACACGACACTTGTAATGCCTCTTTGGCACTGACATTGTATCTCCAGCAGCTACAGCAAGAAAACAGTAATGGCGGACCGCTGCTTCTCACTCAGGGCTGTGTATATGCTAATAGGGCAGAGAGCATCACAAATGGGTGGGACTTTTTCCATACGATGACGTGTACGTAGGGAGAAATCTGGAACCGCTCGTTTAAAGAGACTTTATGATTTATTGGGATTATAAAAAAAAAAAAAAATGAGTGGGTGGATTTTTACCATTATAGGCTGGTTGTTTTCACACACTGCGGCCACACAACTGTTCAAACACCTTATAAAAGTGATTTTTGCATTCT
>NW_015536497.1:1075229-1081259 GCF_001515605.1 Sinocyclocheilus anshuiensis | reverse complement strand
GCGAAGTGGACTTCACATGATATTCCGCCATGATTCCAGTTCCAAGGGAACGTACACATTACATTCAAAGGGGATTAAAGTGCACGAGACGTGAATTTATATTGTATTTATTTACAGAGGTATATTATGTCACACTTCACACTTCTCTAGTAAGTTTCGTCTGTGTGTGAAGACAGTAGCGCAAATCCGTGATTGAATGTTCCGAAGTGAAATAAACTTTAACGGAATAAAGTTGAATGGAATTGAATTGAATTAAAGTTGAATGAACTTCAACTTTACTGTTCAGTGCACTGATGTTAGACTCATTTTGGATAATAAAGTTTATTGTTAAATTAATAAATGCCCTGCCTCCATTACATATCTCTGTCACGTCATTATAAGTGTTTGATCACCACATTTGAGTGATCATTGCAAAAAATGTGTTTATGTATATATATTCTGTTTATTGTATATACTGTATTCTATATATAGTACCAGTCAAATGTGTGGACACATGAATGGGAAAGTGTCCAAACTTTTGACTGGTACTGTACTATAATATACACAAAGAATCTCGGCCGATATATCGATATCTGACTTTTTTTTTACTCCATAATATCGGTATCGGCCCCAAAAAACCCATATCGGTCGGGCTCTAATTATTATATAATTGTAATTACGTCTATAGAAGCATTTTGTGGTGAAAATTCAAACAGTTGCAGCTGGCATTTGTTTTCTCTTTAGTGTTTCTTTTTTGGTCAAAAATGTTCATTAGAGTACATCATTAAAGCTGAGTTGTCTCATGTGAAGTGTTTGTTACTCACACTTTCATACTCAACATGATGGCATAAATGATGACATTGCATGTTTAAAGGCAAAAGCTAAAATTGGTTTATATTAAATTTGAGTAATGTTCCAGAAGTTATGAAGTTGTTTGTATTTTTAACTTTATTTATTTGACTCTTTCAGGATAGTGTTGAACACTGCATCATAGGAGTCACAATTCTTTCCCAGTTAACCAATGAGATTAACCAAGTAAGTTTCTACGCTCACAGTATTTCTTCATTTAGTCTTTCCTCAGTGCTTGGAAATTATTTACTGTTTGTTTGGGATCAATGACTGGAAGTCACATTAAAGATAAATGACTGATTCCTTGAATCATCTTTCGATTCTCCAGGCAGACTCAACACATCCACTTACAAAACATAGAAAGATTGCGTCATCATTTCGAGATTCCTCTTTGTTTGACATCTTCACCCTCTCCTGCAACCTCCTCAAGCAGGTAAGGCTAATGCTTCAGAGACTGCACAAAAGAACTGTCTGTCTATATATTCCTCTTCACAACCGCTAAACCAGCCTGCTTGGGATTTGTCAAGGACTCAATGGATTGTTCTGTATGTCTGCAGGCATCTGGGAAGAACTTGAATCTAAATGATGAGAGCCAGCATGGGCTACTCATGCAGCTACTCAAACTGGCCCACAATTGCCTCAACTTTGATTTCATTGGTACATCCACCGATGAATCCTCAGATGATCTGTGCACCGTCCAGATCCCCACCAGCTGGAGATCAGGTGATCTGACATTTTTGGCAAACAATGAATGTATGGTGCAACTTGAATTTTAAATTGAATATGTTTAACCTTCTTAAGAATTGCTTATATAGTCAAGATTTCTTGAAACAAAAAAAGATGTGTAATTTTTTTTTTCTTTTCTGATTTGCTGTTGTGACTTAAGACTTTTTTTAAGAACATTAAAGACATGTATAATGTTTCAAAAGGTTTTGATGTTTTGAACTTTCTTTGTCAAAAGAAAAAGCATAAAAGATTATTATGGTTTCCACAAAAAATATTGAACCACACAACATTGATAACAATAATAAATGTTTCTTAAGCAGGAAATCTGTATATTAGAATGATTTCTGAAGAACCATGTGACATTGAAGACTGGAGTAATGATACTGAATATTTAGTTTAATTGAAATAGAAAACGGTTAAATTCTAAAAATATTTCACAATATTACTGGTTTGACTATTATTGATCAAATAAATGCTGCCTTGGTGAGCATGAGAGACTTCTTTCAAAAAGTCCTTTTGAGCAGTAACGGGGTATTCGTGTTGAATTCATGCATACGTTTATGATTTTTCTCTCTTCTGCAGCCTTTTTGGATTCCTCAACCTTGCAGCTGTTTTTTGATTTGTATCATTCCATCCCTCCCTCGCTGTCTCCCTTGGTGAGTATCAGATAAACAGCATGACATGCATGTGAAGATAAACAAGCCTTTGCCTCGTAGATAATGTGAAAGGTGACCTATTATGCCCCTTTTTACAAGATGTAAAATAAGTCTCTGATGTCCCCAGAGTGTGTATGTGAAGTTTTAGCTCAAAATACCCCACAGATAATTTTTTATAGCTTGTTAAAATTGCCACTTTTAGGGTATGAGCCAAAACATGCCATTTTTGTGTTTGTCCCTTTAAATGCAAATGAGCTCGTGCTCCCGCCTCCCTTTTCAGAAGATGGTGGAGCTTCAAGATCTCATACTCCGGCAAAACTGGACAATCTCATGCAATCTGATTGTACTGTGCAGTAAATACGCGTTTATGAATTACACAGACGGGAGCATGGCGCGATTAAAAATAACGACATAGCTGGTCTCATGGTGCCTTTGCTTGCTATCACAAATGTTATAAGTCCCACTTGTGATTACGAGCTTGAAAAATTCAAGTGATCGACTTCAGATTGCTTTCATATGCAATTTTTAACTACCACATTCCTATTTACGATCATTCTGGTAGCATGTGAAGGCAGCATTAGTGAAAACAGGCAGAGACAATGGTAGCTTTAGCAACATTAGCCTTACAGAGTACCAAGAAGCTCTTTCAGAAAGGCAATTTGGAAAACAAAATATGACGCATGATGCTTGCTTTGTCTAGAGCCGTCATTCGCGCACAAAGCGTTAGTATTGCTCCCTCTTTCAGAAGCAACCTTTGCACAACTCCAGCGCTGAACTGACCCTCGTTGTGAGGCAGTCTGGTGTAAAATGATTAGCACAAACATATAGGACTTTTCTGTTGTTTTTTTTCCCGGGACGTTTACTTTGAAAATTTACATTTAACCACCATGTCGTCAGCGGTCTATGGAGACTCCTGTGTTCGTTGGTGTATCCCAACACACGACACTTGTAATGCCTCTTTGGCACTGACATTGTATCTCCAGCAGCTACAGCACGAAAACAGTAATAGCGGACTGCTGCTTCTCACTCAGGGCGGGGTTTATGCTAATAGGGCAGAGAGCATCACAAATGGGTGGGACTTTTTCCATACGATGACGTGTACGTAGGGAGAAATCTGGAACCGCTCGTTTAAAGAGACTTTATGATTTATTGGGATTATAAAAAAAAAAAAAAATGAGTGGGTGGATTTTTACCATTATAGGCTGGTTGTTTTCACACACTGCGTCCACACAACTGTGTTCAAACACCTTATAAAAGTGATTTTTGCATAATAGGTCACCTTTATGACTCTTCCAATAATAATGTGAACTGTTTAGTATTAAATGTGCTGTTTGTCTTTCAGGTTTTGTCTTGTCTAGTCCAAATAGCATCTGTCCGGAGGTCTTTATTCAACAACGCAGAGAGAGCAAAGTTCCTCTCCCATTTAGTAGATGGTGTGAAGAGAATATTGGAGAACCCTCAAGTATGCTGTCTGTCCTGATATGATTTATTATTTATGCGAATAATACTGTCATTATAGTGTTTAGATAATATTTATTAAAAAAAAAGGTGAATAATGCTGTATATTAAATATGTAGCCTGAAAATAGCTGCTTTAAAATTTCAAATCTATTTGCAGGTATTATGTGGTTAATATGGTAACATGGCAATGCTTATGTTGTTGTTGTTGTTTTTTTTATGCAGAGTTTGTCAGACCCAAACAACTACCATGAGTTCTGCCGACTGCTGGCTCGACTCAAGAGTAACTATCAGCTGGGAGAGCTGGTTAAAGTAGAGAACTACCCCGAGGTCATTAGACTGATTGCTAACTTCACCGTAACTAGTCTGCAGGTGAGTGAATGGCTTTGTGTGCTAAACATAAAGCTAATATGTGATTTCTACAGAAGTTGAACCAACTTGACTGCAATTTTTTGTTAATTTGCTGATGAAATTAAGTGAATATGAAAAATTGGCATTTCAAAAACTGATAACTTTGATGTGTCCCAGCACTGGGAGTTTGCCCCCAACAGTGTGCACTATCTGCTGAGCCTGTGGCAGCGGTTGGCAGCATCTGTCCCTTATGTGAAAGCCACAGAGCCCCACATGCTGGAGACCTACACCCCTGAGGTGACCAAGGCCTACATCACGTCCCGCCTAGAGTCCGTGCACATCATTCTGAGGTAGAGTGAGCACTACTTGAACTCACGGTTAGGTCCGATTTGCAAGAATGCCATAAATATGTGAATATACAATATCCATTCTATGCAGGGATGGTCTTGAAGACCCCTTGGATGATGCTGGCTTGGTGCAACAGCAGCTAGACCAGCTGTCTACTATCGGCCGGTGTGAATATGAGAAGACCTGCGCCCTGCTTGTCCAGCTCTTCGATCAGTCGGCCCAGTCGTACCAGGAGCTGCTGCAGTCCACCAACTCCAGCACAATGGACATAGCAGTGCAGGAGGGTGAGCTTGAAACAAAGCCTAATATACAAATCAATATATTGCATCATAACTTAACATAACAATGCTTATGTTACGTATGTGTTGTCCAGGTCGTTTGACGTGGCTAGTGTACATCATTGGCGCAGTCATTGGAGGAAGAGTATCCTTCGCCAGCACAGATGAGCAGGATGCCATGGATGGGGAGCTTGTGTGTCGGTGAGGAATCGCCACTAAAGGCCTGTTCACACCAAGACGAAATGAAAATTCAGTCATACGATTTGTCTATTCTGACCGATGTGTAAAAAAAAAATAATACAATCAGATGGGCTAAATGAATATGCAAAATTATTCTTTGATAGTATGTAGTGCTTACAAAAAAGCAGAAATACCCCGGGACACAAAGCACTGCACAGCATTTTGTTTCTGACACCCTCTTGTCACAAGAATGAAGTCAGTCAAACAGTATTTACATATTTTAAAAACCCATTAAAATATTTGTATTCACTAGGATGTCTATCAAACAGCACCAAACACAAGAGTACAGAGAAATGGCGCTTTTCCACTGCGTGGTACGGCTCGGCATGGCACAGCCGCGACTCCTGAAAAACTTTTTCATTCCGCGTCGTCCCATCAAGCCCTCGCTGGATCCGATCCTCTGCTATCAACGAGAGGACCGTATGTACTTCCTCAACAGACAACGAAACAGCCACTTTTTGGTTGTTAAAAAAGGTGCGCTCGTTCAAAACAGTTGCGTTCGATCCTTCTGTGCTGATTTAAATCTAGCGGTTCTGTTGTGTTTGTGGCGCAAGTTCAGTGACGCAGGTAGTGACGATTCTCTGCGGCCAATCAGTGATCAGCAGAGTTTACACATCACGTTTTGGTAACGGTGCGGTTCACTTGGAACTAGACTTGTGCCGGTATTCGGTAATGCGATATATCACGGTAATGACTATGCACGGTATTGTTATCGTGGGCTCTTCTAAATACTGTGAATAATTATATAGTGATAATACCGTATACCGTGATAAAAGCATTAGCAATTAATCGCAACATGAAAATTTGATACCGGCATATCCCCCTACTTGGAACCTCAACCGAGGTGGTACTAAAAAAAGTACCAGGTACTGTACCCAATGGAAAACCCTCCAAAAGTGAACCGTACCGTGCCGTACCATGCAGTGGAAAAGCGCCAAAAGAGAGTCGGTTCCAGATTTTTCCTCTATTCACAAAATTGTCTTTCATGAGTGCTACCAAGATGTAGTTTTATGTAACAGCAGAGCCTCTGGATATGTGACCAAATGTCTTATTGGTTGGCTGTTTTTTGTTCTCAGTGCAGTTGAAAAAGATTAGAACACCTGCCTGTTTATTTATATATTTACATTTACATTTAGTCATTTAGCA